>NC_092160.1:11420000-11605000 GCF_045791955.1 Oncorhynchus clarkii lewisi | reverse complement strand
TTTAGAATGTATCAAAATGTGAAAAAAAGTCACAGGGTTTCTCTGGATTCATAGACACTTAAATATCACCTATATACACATATATGCATTTTGACATGTCCTATTGATTAACGAGACAAACTATTTATCTTATTATTAGTATATTTTGTGTTATAATTCGCAATAAACCTTGAAACATATTTTCATTATTATTGTGTTATATGGTTGTGTCTCAATGAGCCACTAGGCTATAAGTTGGAGTTAACCTTTCATATGTGAGTTCCAAATATCTCTAATGGTCACCCCAGCGTCTGTTGGTTTATGCACGTGATGTCAGAATGCACTCTGTTCCAAAATGTGATTATTACGCAACAGAACAGTTAACACGCGCTACCTGCTAATTATCTGTAGGCTATGTTTCAATTTGTCAATTTCAAATTATTTTCTAACAAGTTGTATTTTCTTACTACAGTTTGAATTGAGGTGTTTTCCGCCTCCTCATTAATTCACATAGAAGTAGTCCATTTCAGCGTTGTGGACAATTTATGCTTGAGGCTTTACTGAGCCATAAACTTCTCTCTTCCAGTAGAACCCACCGCACTTCACTCATGTTTGCGCAGATCAAGTATGCATATATCTGCGCAGTCTTGCAAGAATTGGAAAATGTTCTTGCTGGCGCTAGCTTTGCCTTCCTTGTTGTTTTCCTTACACATAATAACTTAGGACATGTGTGCGTTCCTATCAAAGTAAGTTCCTTATTTTCTGTATATCGTGTTGTCGTTTCTACTGTAGGCGCATACAGTATGTATTCATATATATATATATGTAATGAGCATACATAATGTATTTACAGTTTTATTCACGTTTTCAATTACTGATTATTGTACTGTTAAACTGATTATAATGAGCTAAGGTACTTGCCAGATATGTGTGGCGCCATGTTTGTTGACATTATATAATGCATTCTGGGTGTCATGTAATCTGCCAGACCAAAGACGTTATAATGAGGTGAAGGAATGGTTCACTAATCTTTTGGGTAAACTTCCGGAAATTAATGAAGGGAAGTGGATGATCGTAAACGACACACCCCCTTGAACATGCATACTATAAACAGACCAAACTCATCTTGTCTCCACTTATTATCTTTGGTTGATGCAAAAAAACAAACTTCTCATCGTCGTATTACATTCGATTTCTAGAAATTGTTTTACAATTTTTTTTCGATCAATGGTGAGCTCACGTGATATGATTAATTATAAATAGTAATTGCTATTAGCTAATTCATATTGTTGTTTCGATCAGCTGAGAGTTATGAAAATATGACCACAGCTATGCAGTGCCTTAGACCACTGTACCACTTGGGAGGACCTTGGCAACAACACATCTGCCACGCTGATCCTCACCACTGGGGCCCCTCTGGGGTGCATGCTTAATCTCCTCCTGTACTCCCTGCTCACCCACAACTGCGTGGCCCAGAACAACTCAAACACCATCATTAACCTCTCTTGAGTAGGGGGCAGTATTTTCACGTCCAGATGAAAAGCATGCCCAAAGTAAACTGCCTGTTACTCAGGCCTAGAAGCTAGGATATGCATATAATATTTGGATAGAAAACACTCTAAAGTTTCGAAAACTGTTAAAATGATGTCTGTGAGTATAACAGAACTGATATGACAGGCAAAAAAAACCCTGAGGACAAACCATCCCCCCCAAAACAAAATTCAGCCTACCACTGCTTTCAATGGCTGTCAATTTTATTATAAGGCGAAATCCTCCCAGATTGCAGTTCCTAGGGCTTCCACTAGATGTCAACAGTCTTTAAAAATAGTTTCATGCTGGTTTTCAGAAAAATGAGCCAGAAATTGTAGTTTTTCTAGGTGGCTCCCATTTTGGCTGTAGTGTTTCCAAGCGTGTGGAAGAGAATGCGTTCTTTGGTATTTTTCTCCGGTAAAGACAATAACGATTCTCCGTCTTAAATTGTATCATTTATTTACGTATTAGGGTACCTAAGGCTTCATTATAAACAACTTGTTTGGAAAAGTTTATTAATAACGTTTGAGATTCATTTTGTATGCATTTTGATGGAGGGAAACTGGGTGTATTTACTGAAGCGCGCCAGCTAAACTGAGTTTTTATGGATATAAAGAAGGACATTATCGAACAAAAGAACCATTTGTGATGTATCTGGGACCTTTTGGAGTGCCAACAGAAGAAGATCATCAAAGGTAAGTCATTTATTATATCGCTATTTCTGACTTTCGTGGCTCACCTGCCTGGTTGAAATATGTTTTTCGTGCTTTTGTATGCGGGGCTCTGTCCTCAGATAATTGCATGGTGTGCTTTCGCCGTAAAGCCTTTGTGAAATCTGACACGGCGGCTGGATTAACAAGAAGTTAATCTTTATTTTAATGTATTACACTTGTGATTTTATGAAAGTAAAATATCTCTAATTCTGTAGTTTGAATTTCGCGCTCTGCAATTTCACCGGATGTTGGCCAGGTGGGACGCTACTGTCCCACCTGCCCATAAGACGTTTAGTTTGTTGATGACACTTGATGACAGTTTTAGGACTGATCACTGTCAACGTTGAAACAGCCTATAGGGAGAAGGTCAGATAACTAACCTGTACCCCAGCACATTGACTCAGTACCGGTACCCCTTGTATACAATATAGCCTCGTTATTATTATGAGCATTTCTTGTCTTACTTTTTGATAGATTTTTTATTTTTTTTACTTTAGTTTATTTAGTAAATATTATATTAACTATATTTCTTGAACTGCATTGTTGGTTAAGGGCTTGTGAGTAAGCATTTCACGGTAAGGTTGTATTCTGCGTATTTGACAAATAAAATTGTATTTTATGTGATTTAAAATACTGTTAAAATACCAATATTACGATTACAGTAGCATTTACTTTGTTACGGTATAGTAGGCTATTTTGACAGTATTGTACTAGATTGTTGCTCTGATATTACTGTAACTTACAGGAAGTTGGTGGAAAATTGTTACAGATATTACAGTAACATACTTAGAACGAGCCAAAGATGGGCAAAGATACATCAAAAGGCATCTTGTTAGAAATACAAAATACCTTGAAGTCCAATGTATCCTTAACTACAACAACATTACCGATTACAGAGGCGTTTTACTTGCTATGACTTTGGCATGTTTGTTTTTTTATCAACCTTAGATTTATGCACTGACTAAATTGCTCTGGAGAAGAGCATCTGCTAAATATTCAACATGTAAATGTAAATTAACACTTGCACTTCTGGGTATTATTCTGAGCTATTTGTAATTTGATCAAATTGGGGCGGAGTTTATTAGAATAATACCCAGCAGTGTGCTTTGCAAGTGTTACTTTTACATTTACATTTTGGTAATTTAGTAGACGCTCTTGTTCAGAGCGACTTATAGTCAGTTCATTAAAATAAAGTAAATATTAATAACATATCACAGTCACAGCAAGTAAAAAAATTATGTTACTATTACCGAGAATGTTGTAGTTATGCGGGCTACTTTCAAGTTCATTTCTGTATTAGAAAATGCAATTAAACTGTTACAAAATACATGAATTGTATTTCAGGTCAGTGAAATAAAAATTACAGAATTTGTATCGGAACTATTGAAATACCTACATATATCAAATTCACCTAACAGAAATACTGCCCATCGTTGGCAATAGCTGCCTGCACTGTAAATCTGCAACAGTTTACTAATGACTGTACTTCCTGCAATGCACTGTAAATTATAGAAATACAGCATGTTGCTGTAGTCATGTGTATGGTGTAAATATGTTGTAAATTAGTGTTTCAGTAAAGGTCCTGTAAATCTACAGTAATTTACTGGCTTCTGTGCTGCCAGCATTTTACTGTAAAGTTACAGTAACCTACTGACTACTGGGCTTCCAGTAATTGACGATACAAATTACAGGTAATTTGTTACAGCAAGGTAATTGGTGTTTTTGTGTAATAAAGTGTGTTAAGGCAGTAGGATTGAACTGAGTTGAGATGGTCATAAATAGCATGCTGCCGAAACAGGAGTCTTTCATCTACTTCACAACAGCTAGCAGCATCCATCTGATCCCACTGAGTCCACTGAGTCCACTGACTCCCACACACTAGACACTACACACTACCACCATTAGGCTAGGTGCACTCAAATCCCCTACAAGTTCACTCAAAGAAAAAAAAGTTGGAACGATGTAACAAGAGAAGTTTAAATCAGTGTAAAATGGATATTGAGGGACATTTTATTTCATTTCTTTCATGACAACCCCAAGTAAAAAAACATTTGACTGTGATAAGTGGCCTGTTAATTGAGAGTCATGTTTCTACACACATTCAGAGACAAACATACACAGAGCCTTCCGCCTTCAGCCTCCGTCCTCATGGGTCACTAGGGTTCATAGGTCAGTGCTGTTGGGCGGTGTTTGTGCCCATCTCTGCCTGGCATCCAGTGTGGCATACTAAACTAACTGCCGTCTCTCCATTCTGCCAGCTCATGCACAGTCCCTCTGCCAGCTGCTGCCAAACCCAGCCTGGGCCATCTGGTGCCGTCCAACCTGCTACGGCCATGCCAAACGGAACAAGCTCTGAAGAGATCAAACCACGCTTAACTGCTGTCAACACATCTACACAGGCTATGTGAGGACAGCATGGTCACTTTCTGAGACTGACTGAGAAATTGAAGGAAATTAAGTGAAATGCTGGAGGAGGAAAACTCAAAGATGAGTGCTTCAGAGATTTGGGGAGATTTTCAAGAGAGAATCGTCTGATACATTTTATTTAGGTTGGGTGCGTGTGTGTGTGTGTGTGTCTGAAATATGGTTGTTGTGAGGTGCACAGTGCTCTTTCTACCAACAAATTTCATCAGAACTGCAATCCTCTCAAGAGTGGGCATCCTACTCTCTCAACCTCTTACCCACGGCTGCTTTCACACAAAATACACACACACAGAGAATTCATACACACAAAATGCATACACACAGAAAACATTCACACACAGAATACATACACACACAGAATACATCCACACAGAGAATACATGCACACACAAACATCAGGCACACACACACACACACACACAGGCAGGCACAAATACACACATAAACAGAGAGAAACACACACCAGGCACACAAGGACACACACACACACAGATGCACTCACGCAGCCACTTGAAAACAAAAGAGGACAGAAATGCACTAAACAAAACATTGTCTCAAATCTCAGAAGACGAAGGGAATACAACATTTATGACCCTCTCCTTGCATCCCCTCCCTCTGCCTCTGAGCTGGGCTAGCTCTCAGCTCTGATCTATGGGCCAGGGGAAGCAGGGAATGCTGCTCCTTTTCTCTGTCCCTCTCTCGCTCTCTCTCTCTTTTCTTTTCTCGCACTCTCCCTCTTTTTATTGTCTTTTTTTCTCCTCATCACTATGTTTCTTCATGTGTTCCCATGTCTGTCTGTCTGTCTGTCTGTCTGTCTGTCTGTCTGTCTGTCTGTCTGTCTGTCTGTCTGTGTGTCTGTCTGTCTCTGCTTGTATTTATTGGAACTGATCTCTTGGCTCTGGCCCATTGATTTGTGGCACTGGGATTTCTATCTGTCTCCCGGCAACCTGTCCTTTTGATCCTCAGAGACAAAGCTACACAAACATTTGTCAACCTTGGAGAAACACTCAGCTGGCGTTGAAGATCCAATCTGGATTGATGTATTCCAGACCTTGCTTAAAATACTATTTAGGGTATTTCAAAGTATTCAGGTATTTTTTTATTCAAAAACCCAAGCAGTTGAATAATTAGGATGCATTGGAGTATACAATTGGAAATTATTGGCATGTATTTGTAAATACTAAAATACACACTATTTATACAAATATAAAAATACTCTAACGCATTTGAACCAGGTCTGTTTAGTAGTTTAAATAATGTATTTGGAAAATAAGTATTTGAAAATAGTTTCAAATACTTCCAATATAAGTAGTTGTTTCATGTCACATATTCAAGTTCACAGAAAATAAGTTGTATATGTATTCCAGAACTGCAGCATTTGTGTAATCTTTGATTCACTCTCGTAAGCTTAAAATGTTGTATGCAGTGTATGATAGCGATTAAATGACTATAGATGGAAAAGCAACATTCCAGCACTAATTTACCTGATTAAAATAATCTGTTCATTATGGTCTTTCATTCAGACCAATTGATTATTAGTTTAATCAATTGTGTTTGAGCTGGACTGGAACAAAAGCCTTCGAGGACCAGAGTTGCCCACCCCTGACTTAGATGGTGGTTAGACTAAAGGGGAAAAGTGGGAGGAAGAGAGGGATACTCTCTCACATGCAGACAGTCTGCTCTTCATTTGACTGACTCTGGCTCTGCTTGAGTAGCAGAGACCTCTTAGGGAGCCATGTGTTTCACACCACCCCCTAGTGGTAGTATCACTCATTGCAATCCATCCACCAAACCATAACGCTCATCTTTATGAAGTCAGTACAGTATGTTATTATTTTGTTGAAAACTCTGTTTATACATTTTTACACACATTCACACATTTTAATTCAGTGTTAATTAATTCCCAACAGTAATTAGTAACCTTTAATGAATCGCTACTCTTTTACACCTTGTCTCTCTCCCGTTCTCTGCTTTTCTGTCAGTCAGTGGAGGCTACTCAGAGGAGGAAGGGGAGGACCATCCTACTCAATGAGTTTCACAAAAATAAAATAGTGAAACGTTAAAACAAATTTAAAAAATGTATGAAACTATACCAAATATATTCAAGTCAACAAATAACTGATTAAAACACACTGTTTTGCAATGCAGGTCTACAGTAGCCTCAACAGCCCTCTCTGGGGTAGCATACTGGTGTAACCAGAGGATAGCTATTTTCAGTCCTCCTCTGGGTACATTGACTTCAATACAAAACCTAGGAGACTCATGTTTCTCACCCCCTTCCATAGACTTATACAGTAAGTACGATGACTTCTGGAGGACGTCCTCCAACGTATCAGAGCTCTTGCAGCATGAACTGACATGTTGTCCACCCAATCAAAGGATCGAAGTCCACAAGCGACGGGAAAAAGTGCGAGGAGGAGATATACAACAAGAAAAGTGATGATTCTGTTTCAATTTGGCTGCTATGAAAGTGAACTGTGTGTGCGGGTGATCAGGGGTGTATTCATTCTGCCGATTCAGTTGAAAACAAATCATAAATGGAAGCAAACGGAACAAAACAGGGATAAACCTACGGTACCTGAATTTGTTCAATAGAAACTATTGTTTGCCACGCTTTGAATTAATGTTTACACCCTAGATCAGCTAGAAGCAGGCAAGAGTGTGCAAGGCGGTATTGAATGTGTCACTGTCTTGTGCACCTACGTTATACATTTTAATTCGTAGTCTAGGTTGTAGCAACCTCATGATGGGTATAGGGCTAATTCTAGTATCATGTAGTAGCCTAAACGTATCGATGTTACATTAAGCTGGGTGAATAAAATATGAATGGCAGTCATCGAATATGCTGTAACAGAAATAAAGCCATGCTAATCTTCAACGGCTCCGACCACCACTGCTGTCACTTTACCTTTGTTGCACTTCAGTTCATTTTTTTTTCAGAGTGGACCTGTCAGTTGTTGCCAGTGTGTGGAGGTGTGTGAAGAGAGAGCTGGGAGTGATGGAACCGAGGCAAGCATGGTAAGTGACTGATATAAGGACTGGTTCAGAGCCTAGCTGGGTCTGTAAAAGAGCTGAACAACAAACATACAACTCATGTCAATGGTACTGATCATTCTGCCTCACACACACGCACACGCACACGCACACACATTCACACTCATCTGAACCTGTGTCGTTAACACTTCATTTGGGCAGACAGCATGTTGATAACCCTTTGAAACACCAGTCCTCAAGTGACAATACAAATGTAACGGATGTGAAATGGCTAGCTAGTTAGCGGTGTTCGCGCTAAATAGCGTTTCAATCGGTGACGTCACTTGCTCTGAGACCTTGAAGTATTTGTTTCTCATGCTCTGCAAGGGCTGCGGCTTTTGTGGAGCGATGGGTAACGGTGCTTCGTGGGTGACTGTTGTTGATGTGTGCAGAGGGTCCCTGGTTCGCGCCCGGGTATGGGCGAGGGGACGGTCTAAAGTTATACTGTTACACAAACACACACACACCACACACATATGCACGCTGGCACACACACACATACAACTCAGTTACTCCCAACCCTCAGAACCTTAGATGTGTGTGTAAATGAGTGAGTGTGTAGGGATGGCTGAAACCAGGAGGAGAGGACGGAGGAGAAAACTGTGATGCTCTGAAGTGTTAAACCCTCCTCACATCCTCCTCCATTGCAAGTATCCTCTTCTTGATGGGTTTGAGATAAAGTGTGTGTTCGTGTACGCGCAAGGGCTGTCAGTGTCATGCTGAAACAGCCTCCTCAACTGGACTTACACTGAGTGCTCTTTGGCTGGGGGTAGACAAGGGCTGGAGGGGTGGAGGATGAGTGGAGAGGGCTGGAGGAGGGCTAGAGGAAGGGTGGACCTGCTGCACTCCTTCTGCCTAAGATCTCACTATCTATCTTCATCAAAAAGAGGTCTGGGAGGTGGGAAGGAGGAGGCATAAACACACAGTGCCGCCTCTAGCTTTTTTGGGGCCCTAAGAGAGATTTCGTTGCCCCCACCTCCCCCCACCCCGAGGGCATTGCATTTTAGTGCCCCCACCACCCCCCTGGCAGTGGATATTTTTTTTAATAGTTTTAAAGTTAATATTCTGCAATCCCACACATGTTCATATGATATCTGAGTGAGAGTGACAAACAAAATCAATGGGAGGCTCCTGTAGGTCAGGGCCCCTGGACACATGCCGTGCGTGTCCGGTTGGTAATTTGGTGATGATTACTATAAGGTTAAGATAGCTGGCTAGGCTACCTTACCTAGCAATTAAAAACATGTTAGCTGACATGGACTGAGTGACTGTAATTGACTGACATAACACGTAGAAAACTGCTGATGATTTCAAAATTGCACCTTGAATCTAGTTTTCTAACTCAGTAAGTTGAGAACCCAAATAACTTCCCTATGTGCAGCGCATAGTCTGCGTATAGGCTGAGTACACACACACACACACCCCATTTCCTATCTGCCACAGTTCCTGCTTTATGTCTTTACTGGAGGACGGGGTCAGTTACACGGTAACATCTGTACCTCCCTGCACGCCTCTGCTCCGCTCTCTGACCTGATGTGTAGACGGGTTAGAGGAGTGGGTAGAAAACGGGCTCTGACATGGCTACATGGGCCTTGTGATCTTTGCATGGCGGGTATCTTCTCATCCTTTTTTATTTCCTCAATCCACTTTCAAAACTTAGTTTCAAAAGCTGAACAAAATGTCACCCCCACCCGAGACGTCATTCTCCAATTTTTGTCATTCTGTAACATTCACTTGTTAAAAGAGGGGTAATTGTAAATGTTCCTCTCATAGTGGCAGAGTAGCTCTCTCCAGCTGTAGTGACTGTGCCCTACTGTTAACTCAGATCTTATTGTCCCTCTTTCTGACTCTCATTTAATGCTGACAGCTTGACGGCTTGGCACATTGTTGTGTGGGCGTTTTGGCCTCACGCTGCGCTGATTAAATGTTAACGGTGTCACTTCATAAGAGTCAGGGACAGGGAGGAATATGTGAAAAATAACGATTTCAGCTGGGGTGAGATATATCACACATTGAAATGCAAACAATTATGCAGTAAAACTTATAATTAGTTGAGAAATGTTGTAGAGGGAAAGAGAGAAAGCGGAAGGTATAGAGAAAAAATAATCAGGAAGATGCGTTAGTTATGACTGGACCGGGCTTAAACAGAGTGAAGTGAGCCAAGCGTTGTCTCAGGCTGTAGCTTGATAAGACATCAACAACAACGTCATTTAGAATGACGATCCACTTTCATCAGTCAGCAAGAAAGTGGCATCTGCAACAATCCTGTTGTTTATTTGGGAACCGGTCCCAGCTCCTGTATGTTGGCTTGATTGAATCTACTCGTGTCTTACCCAAATAATACATCCATCTCAGGGACCCTGGATTAACTTAATCCATAATCTACTGCCCTTTATGAAATTATAGGCATTTTTTGAAATTAGGAGTATTTATGCTGGGTTGAGAGCACTTTGATGATTACAGTAGTAGAGTAGTAGAATTGGAGTGACTATACTGTATGGTTGGGAAGTAACCCATCCTAGTGGCTTTATGACGTCCTGTATTGGAAAGCTCTTGGTAGTGTACTAACCTGCAGGGTTAGACCCTCTAAAGGGAATGAGAAAATCATTATAATGGACTGGATTGGATTTCCATTAGGAATATTGACAAACTTCATCAACAGGTCACAGGAGGATTCAATGTATCATAAAAACACGAAAATATAAAAACATATGGCTTGTTTGTTGGTGGGAGACAGAGGGATTGAATTCATTGGTGAACGCATTAGCAGATGTTGAACGTGTATTTTGTTTTGATACTGTCGACCAGTTGAGACGTTGAAAGGCAAAGCTTAACATATTGGGTAGATCGCTGAAAAGGGTGTTAGCCAATGGGTGTGTGAATACAATAATTCAGCGATGCATATTGTAGCAACACACACACACACACACACACACACACACACACACACACACACACACACACACACACACACACACACACACACACACACACACACACACACACACACACACACAAACACACACACACACACACACACACACACACGCACACACACACTGAATGCAGACATAGTATAGTCAGAGTACATCCAGTACATACATTGACATCCGGCTTTCTGTTTGAGACATCAGATTCCAGAATAAACTCACTCTGATCTTTTCATTCCCATGCTAAACTCATCCACCATTACAATAATGAAACCATAATCTAATCAACCCACGCTCCCATAAAAGGATCATCTGCATGGATGAGAGATTAATAATAACTAAATATTTATTTTAAAAAAGAACATTCCCACCAAAATAGACAATTCGACTTATTTGGGTCACCAACGCTTGGTGTATTTCGATATTGAGTCAATCAACAGTTTATGGGTTATTAGCATTTCACTGTTACTCTAAATCATGCTGTTAATATACACACGACAAAAGACATGCTAATGCTTCCTATTCAAATACATACCCATGCAGCCATAAGTGACCATTTATAATACTAACGCTTCGTATGCTACTTATCGAAGATAATTGTGAATATTTCATAGAAAAAAAGGCTTACGATAGTAACATGCAATCCCAAATTACTGGCAAAAACTTGTGTTTTCAGGTGAAAGCTGTTCTGACACACATACACGTGTATTCACATCAACACACACACACACACACACACACACACACACACACACACACACACACACACACACACACACACACACACACACACACACACACACACACAGTGAATTGTGAGTTTTTTATTATTGTGCAGATTGAGGAGCCAATTAGTTACCATCCAGACGCTGATCAGCTAATCCTTCACTGGAGGAGTGCCTGCATAGGGAATAGGCCAAACACACGCGCACGCGCACACGCACACACACACACACACACACACACAGCAGAGAGAGTTGTTGATTGTCACAGTAATAATAGTGGCACTTCTCCCCCCACTACACTTCCTGGAGGACAAAAGTGTTAACCGGTGCCAGCTTCATCACGGAACATAATAGAAGATGCTTCCTATTCAAACACATAGACATACACACCGGCTGCAGCCAAAACTGACCATTTAGAATACTAACAATTGTATGGTATTTATCTGTGATAATTGTGAACACTTCTCTGTAAAAAAAAAGGCTTAAGATATTACCATGGTAATCCCCAATTACCGGCAAAAACGTGAAAGCTGTGGTGACACACATACAAGCGTACAGAAATCGACAAACAAATACACACAAATGTACACACACACACACTGTGAGGTGTGAGTTTTTTTTAATCATTGTCTAGATAGAGGAGCCAATTAGCAATGCACACACACACGCACACTCAGACACACACAATTAAGTGGCCACAGTTTACTTATCAGCATAAATCAATACATACATTTCCTTAAACGCCAACTTGAGTGTTATAATTGGTCACTCTCTGGCTCTAACAAGTTTAACTTTCTTCAATAAACCAACTTCCTACTCCTTCATAAATCATTACCATAAAATATCATCAACATTGAAACTGCGTATTGACCAAGGGAGACCTCCTGGTAGTGTAAAAGTGTGATTTGATTAAAAATGTGTAATATTAGTATTGGAATATCAAATGGAACAGATGTTATGGTAATGTGGGGGCGCATTGGCTGTCCGTCAACTCCCTCTGATTGACGGTGGCATGCCATTTGAAGGGCAGCCATTTCCTACTGTATCTCAAACACTTATCCTCCACTCAGAGAAGGAACACATATGGGCTCCATAATGGCATGTCAGAGACATGCAGCTCTGTGAATCTTAATGCTGTTTCTTTAACATATCAGAAGCAAGTGGAAAGAGATGAGCTGAAGTCTGAAGCCTGAAGTTGTGTTGCTTGGATATATAATGTGTCATATTCCTACTGTTAACCCACCTGCCCAGACGTCGGGTTCAATCCCAGGCTGTTTCACAGCCGGCCGTGACCGGGAGTCCCATGGGGCGGCACACAATTGGCCCAGCGTCGTCCGGGTTTTGGAAGGGTTTGGCTGGGGGGAGATTTCCTTGGCTAATTGTGCTCTAGCGACTCCTTGTGGCGGGCCGGGCGCCTGCAAGCTGACTTCGGTCGTCAGTTGGACGGTATTTCCTCTGATACATTGGTGTGGCTGGCTTCCGGGTTAAGAGAGCAGTGTGTTAATAAGGAGCGTGGCTTGGCAGGGTCATGTTTCGGAGGATGCATGGATCTTGATCTTTGCCTCTCCTGAGTCCTTTGGGGAGTGCAGCGATGAGAGAAGATTGTAACTACCGATTGAATAGCACGAAAAAGAGGATAAAGAAAAACAGCTACAACGTTAATTCAACCAGTGTGTGTCCATTGGGAAGTGTACTGTAAATGCACACACTGACGTACACAAAAAACAGACAACACACAAGCACTCCCTTCAAGCACTTAATTTCACCACATCACAATCACATTCCCAATAACAGCCTTTTATCTGGCGGTTGGGTATTGGAGGAAATGCAATTCACCCCTGGATACTATGGCTATTAACCAACAGCACCATCATTTGTGGAGAAAAGCACAGTTGAGGCCCACCAGGGATTTCCTGACAGTATAATGCTTTTTACCACCGCTCGTTTGGGAAAAATTATAACGCACATGCACAGAGAGGCACACAGAGAGGCACACACACATACAAAGGAACACACGCTGAGCCACACACACACACAGAGCCACACACACACACACACTTCGTCACCCCCCTCTGCCAGCATTATGACTGCCTATCCAATCGAAGGACTCCCCTGAGCGTACTTCCTTGCTCTGCGGAACATCACTTCATTTGACCATTTAAATAATCCCCGGGATGCATCAGAGAGATGGGCGGCGGTATAATTACCACCTGGGAGCAGTAAGGAGCTGAGCAGAGCGCAGGGAGTGAGACCTGGGACACACACACGCTGAGCATAGGGTGGGAGATCTGCTGAGGAAATATTAAAGGCTTCATACTATGTATCTTTATATCAAGTACTATATTGTACCGGGGAACGGGGCAGAGAGCGGAACAGAAGTGTACACACTTAGCAAGTTTTTCCTATCTTGGACCTAAAATGGTTCTTTGGCCATAGCTGTGGGAATATTTTCAGGGGTGGGGTGCTGCAATTTCTTTTTCCCACGCTAGAGATATTCGGGCCGCTAATACAGGACTAGTAAAGGCCCAGTGCACAACTTTAGCTAATGATTGAATTTTTATTTTATTTAGAAAACATACACTGCATTCGGCAAGTATTCAGACTCCTTCGCTATTTCCACATTTTGTTACAGCCTTACTCTAAAATCGTTTAAATAACTTTTTTTCTCATCACTACCCCATAATGAAATGAAAAAGTGAAAACGCGAAAACAGGTTTTTTGAAATGTTCGCAAGTATTAAAAATGTAAAACTGAAGATGAACAGAGCAATGTACAGAGAGATCATTGATGAAAACCTGCTCCAGAGCGCTCAGGACCTCAGACTGACAGAGCTTGAGAGGATCTGCAGAGAAGAATGGGAGAAACTCCACAAATACAGGTGTGCCAAGCTTGTAGCATCATACCCAAGAAGACTCGAGGCTGAAACCGCTGCTAAAGGTACTTAAACAAAGTACTGAGTAATGAGTCTGATTACTTATGTAAATGTGATATTTACGAAGTTTTTTTTATATATTTGCAAACATTTCTAAAAACCTATTTTTGCTTTGTAATTATGGGGTATTGTGTGTACTGTAGATTGATGAGGGGGAAAAAGCTATTGAATCAATTATAGAATAAGGCTGTAACGTAACAAAATGCTACCAAATTCAGGAAACTAGGCGTTTGTGTAACTGCTTTCTTCCCGTTGAAGGAGAGGAGGACCAAAATGCAGCGTGGTTAGTGTTCAACATGTTTAATAAGGACAATAAACGTTAACACTACAAAATAACAAATGTGAAAAAAACGAAAAAGTCCTATCTGGTGCATAGACACAAAGACAGAAGACAACCACCCACAAAACCCAACACAAAACAGGCTACCTAAATATGGTTCCCAATCAGAGACAATGACAAACACCTGCCTCTGATTGAGAACCATATCAGGCCAAACAACAAACCCAACATAGAAACACAAAACATAGAATGCCCACTCAGCTCACGTCCTGACCAACACTAAAACAAAGAAAACACAAAATAACTATGGTCAGAACGTGACAGTATGTCGCAAGTCGCAACTTTACAGGAGAGCCGTTTGAACGTAATTATGATTTTTTTAATCAAAATTAGTTTTTTGGAAGAAAGTTTTTTCTAAAGATCTGAAACCAAAAAGGATTCTACTATGGGTACAAAATAACCATATTGTTTAAGAATACACCAGAGTTGTTAATGACTACCCAACCCGCATGCGGGAGCGTAATCATCAACTGACACTAATTACCATAACGCAACGGGCATAAATATTCCTAGAAAATATTCCTATTCATGAAAATCACAAATGAAATATATTGAGACACAGCCTAGCCTTTTGTTAATCACGCTGTCATCTCAGATTTTCAAAATATTCTTTACAGCCAAAGCTAGACAAGCATTTGTGTAAGTTTATCGATAGCCTAGCATAGCATTTTGTCCAGCTAGCAGCAGGTAACTTGGTCACGGAAATCAGAAAAACAATCAAATTAAATCGTTTACCTTTGATGAGCTTCGGATGTTTTCACTCACGAGACTCCCAGCTAGATAGCAAATGTTCCTTTTTTCCAAAAATATTATTTTTGTAGGCGAAATAGCTCCGTTTGTTCTTCACTTTGGCTGAGAAATCGCCCGGAAATTGCAGTCACGAAAACGCCAAAAATATTCCAAATTAGCTCCATAATATCGACAGAAACATGGCAAACGTTGTTTATAATCAATCCTCAAGGTGTTTTTCAAATATCTATTTGATAATATATCCGTCGGGACAATTTGTTTTTCAGTAGGACAGATTGGAATAATAGCTACCTCTGTATTTTACACTAGAGTCACTCTGGGAGCCATCAGGTGACCACTTGCGCAATGTAGCCGCTTAAGGGTATTTTTCAACATAAATGCGTAAAACTACATCACAATGATGTAGACACCTTCGGGAATACGGAGAAAGAGTAATCTGGTTGATAGCCCATTTACTGCTCAACAGGGACGCATTGGAACGCAGCGCTTTCAAAACATAAGGTACTTCCGGATTGGATTTTTCTCAGGCTTTCGCCTGCAACATCAGTTCTGTTATACTCGCAGACAATATTTTTACAGTTTTGGAAACTTTAGAGAGTTTTCTATCCTAAGCTGTCAATTATATGCATATTCTAGCATCTTGTCCTGACAAAATATCCCGTTTACTACGGGAACGTTATTTTTCCAAAAATGAAAATACTGCCCCCTAGTCACAAAAGGTTTTAATGAAATCAAATAAAGAAAAAGTATTTTAAAAGGTTGGTATTGAAGTTATGGTTTCAGTTGGACGAGGTCTTAGACATCAGGTTATGAGGGAAACACACAGAAACACACCATTCACAGTGCTCATTACATGCCAGATAGTTACACAGCCCTGGGGAGTTAGACAGATGCGTTACCCAGCTCTGAGGCATCACCCTGGGGCAAAGCTGCTGTGAGGGTGGCCCTGGGGGATCTGGAGGTCCATCAACAGAGAGTCATGGGAGTATAATCTATCATTTCAGATTTTAATGGGAAAACTGCAGAATCAAAGCGAAGAAGGTGAAGAGCCGGGTCAAGGCCTCTGGATTCAGCCACTTATCAAACACAGCAGCCCACTGTCAGCATTTATGTGTCAGTCGCGTGTGTGTGTGTGTGTTTATGTGTGAGAGTCTTTCAACACCTTTTTCATTGCTATTTATTGCCATGTCTCCATTGCTGTTCCGATTCTCTTCTGTGCCTTTGTTAAACTGTATTCTTGAAAGTGTTGTTGTGTAGAGTGGAGGAGGGTTGGAGGTGACAGGGCAGGGGGACTGGGGAGAGGAGGACACTGTAACCCTGGATTAACATATAGCCGGAAAAAGGATGGTCCCTCATTCCGAACAGCAGTTTACAGGGGCTGTGCAAAGATCGAAGAGGAGGAAGCCACGGGCTCCGATGAGGATCTGGGTTTGTCTCGTGGCAGTGGCGTGTGTAAATGGTTCAGCGTCCGGATTTGTTTCGGGTTCCTGTTGATGACCAACCGAGATGGGTCACTGCTCGAGGAGACTGTCGATGTATTCGTTCAAGCTTACGTAGCCTGAAGGAGGGCGAGGCGGTGGAGTTCACCTTCAAGAAGTCGTCTAAAGGCCCAGAGTCTGTCACGGTGACAGGCCAGGTTGAGCACAGTGTTAAGGCTGTGAGAAGACACCTAAGGGGCAACAGAAACAACGCTCCAATGGGGACAGGTGCTACAACTGTGGAAGACCTGACCACCATGCCAAAGAATGCCAGCTACCTCGTCAGCCCAAAAAGTGCAATTTCTGCCAGAGCATCAGCCACATTGTGGCCAAGTGTCCAGTCATAGCACAGCAGTCCTCCCCTGGCTCTCAGGGAATAGCATCATCATTGAGGGAGGAGGAAGAGGAGCAGAGCCACGCCCCCTCGCTCCACAAGGGAGTTCTGATTGATCATTTCAGGGATTCAGCCAATCACAAGGTTTCATTGTCATGCTGCTGCTGGAGCTACATGAGGCTGTCTTTATTTATCAAACAAACAGCAAGAAAATGTTACTTTTATTGATGCTATAGTTGCGATTGAGAGTTAGCTCTGTGTTTTAATGCACAGAGAGACACATCTATCCACCTTCTTTGCAACTCAACTACTTTTAAGTAATTTATTTTCTGTCTTTGAAGTTATTATTTCTGTGTTAGATAAAGAAGTATATTAGCTTAAAACTGAAACAATCAAATCTCACTGTGTTTACAAACTGCAATAAGCCTTGCAATGTCAGTTTCTACCACTGTACCTACACTTGAAGCCGGAAGTTTACATACACCTTAGCCAAATACATTTAAACTCAGTTTTTCACAATTCCTGACATTTAATCCAGGTAAAAATGCTATGTCTTAGGTCAGTTAGGATCAGCACTTTATTTTAAGAATGTGAAATGTCAGAATAATAGTAGAGAGAATGATTTATTCCATCTATTTTGTGAAGTCCACCAGTCCCTCCTGCAGCAAAGCACACCCACAACATGATGCTGCCACCACTGTGCTTCACGGATGGGATGGTGTTCTTTGGGTTGCAAGCCTCTCCCTTTTTCCTCCAAACATAACGATGGTCATTATGGCCAAACAGTTCAATTTTTGTTTCATCAGACCAGAGGACATTTCTCCAAAAAGTACGATATTTGTCCCCATGTGCAGTTGCAAACCGTAGTCTGGCTTTTTTATGGCAATTTTGGAGCAGTGGCTTCTTCCTTGCTGAACGGCCTTTCAGGTTATGTCGATATAGAACTCGTTTTACTGTGGATATAGATACTTTTGTACCTGTTTCCCCTCGAGCATCTTCACAAGGTCCTTTGCTGTTGTTCTGGAATTGATTTGCACTTTTTGCACCAAATTACATTCATCTTTAGGAGGCAGAGACGTCTCCTTCCTGAGCGGTATGACGGCTGCGTGGTCCAATGGTGTTTATACTTGCGTACTATTGTTTGTACCTTCATGAATTTGGAAATTGCTCCCTATGATGAACCAGACTTGTGGAAGTCTACAATTATTTTTCTGAGGTCTTGGCTGATTTCTTTGGATTTTCCCATGATGTCAAGCAAAGAGGCACTGAGTTTGAAGGTAGGCCTTGAAATAGATCCACAGGTACACCTCCAATTGACTCAAATGACGTCAATTAGCCTATCAGAAGCTTCTAACAGCATGACATAATTTTCTGGAATTTTCCAAGCTCTTCCAAGGCATGGTCAACTTAGTGTATGTGAACTTCTGACCCACTGGAATTGTGATACAGTGAATTACAAGTGAAATAATCTGTCTGTAAACAATTGTTGGAAAAATTACTTGTGTCATGCACAAAGTCGATGTCCTAACCGACTTGCCAAAACTGTAGTTTGTTAACAAGACATTTGTGGAGTGATTGAAAACAAATTCCGACCTCAACTGTATGCGCACTGCTAACTTTATTTCCCATGCTGCAGCTAAATCAGAGCTAGCCTATGTTGATTGTACTGGAGACGATCACAAGTGTTTTACCGGAAACCTTATGTTAGAAGAAGGTCAAGAAAATACAACCATACAAGTGAATGTACAGAAATAGATTGTTTCTTGTTCAAAAAAAGAGTGTCTTTCTGCTTATTGAAATGTTCTTTGGGTATTATAAGTCATTGTGCATTTCCTCAGCCAAGTGAATGTTTTAAACCTTTCTGTTGTATGAATGTAGGTACACCATGGTTGACCATAGGACTCTGTACAATGCAGTTTGTCATAAGTGCTATAGCCTGGCCATTTGTCTCATTGGTGGTTGGATGTTGCCTCCTCCTATTGCATTTGACAAAGCTTTGACTCTGGGCTAAATGTGAGACCAGCGTTGATTGTATGACAGACAGTGTCTTCCTGTCTGTCCCATAGCTTTTACTATGGATGTAGACATGATTTTCTAAGATATACTGCATATTAAAGGGTGTTATTATACCCTGCCCGATACATTACTTGTTTATCATTGTATCAATGAACTCGGAAACCATTTAGAATCAACTGTGCTTTCTTGGATGTAGCTGTGTTCTTTTTTTCTTCTTCAAGGACATATTTTCATGATTGAGTGCAATGATAAAGGGACTCAAGTGTTTAGATGGTTCTAAGTTTAGTCCTCATTCCTTCTTTACAGGAGTGGCTGGAATATTTTAAACCACTTAAATGGATGTAGATATTGTTATCTTTTTTGTAGTGATTATTTATTCATTGTCTTAATTCTCTAAACCTCTAGTTGATACAGTATTACAAGTTATAGCTCATTTCTGTTTAAACTGAAACTGGCTTTGGTTCTGGGTTCTTTGGAGCTTCATGGTGATATTTAGAAAAAGTGTTTTACTTTTCAGTGTCTCTTTCAATGGGCTTCATTTTCAGTTGACTTCGTAATATATTGTCCGTAAACCATTGCGACAATAATCTGCACTAATCATGTGTAGGAGTATGGGCATTTCTCAAAGATACTTAATTGCTCATTGATCCTTATGACTGCAGCTAGGGTTTAGTTTCTCTGAAATCCTCATGTTGAACTCAGGGAATCCCCTTTAAAGAGGAGCTACTTTGGAAGGAGTGGTAAAGTGTTTTATGTGTGTACATATAGCCTATAGGCTGGGTTGACGGAAAAGCCATGCAGATCATTGATTGCCAAAAGAGCCAAAAGGGCGATGCACTATTTACACGTTGCTATGACGTTACAGTAGTACAGCGAGCCATATTTAATGTTAGGGCTCCCGAGTGGTGCAGCAGTTTGAGGCACTGCATCTCAGTGCTAGAGGCGTCACTACAGACTCTGGTTTGATTCCAGGCTGCATCATAACTGGCTGTGATTGAGAGTCCCATAGGGCGGTGCACAGTTGTCCGCGTTAGAGTTTGGCCGTGGTAGGCCGTCATTGTAAATAATAATTTGTTCTTAACTGACTTGCCTAGTTACATAAATGTTACATTAAAATTCCACACTACATTGTTGGATTTGAAGAACTCTAAGAACGTGCCGTTGTGCAGAATTAATATTTCCTCTGAGTTACAATGACTATTCATGATCTTTGTTCTGCATCTATTGTGTGCTTTTTAACCCTCTCTTCCCTTGTACTGCTCCCTGTATTTCTGAAGGTAATATTTTTGTCTCTTTGCACAGATAACTCTCTCTATCCAGAGCTGGAACTAGCCGTTTGTCGGTTCTGTGCATCCTGTTCTATCTCTGCGACCCTGCAATCTGTGAATTCTGACCCTTGCCAACATATCCAGTGCTCCTGGGCAGGGCATGGTGTGGGTGCCGGGCCGTAGGTGCCAAGCGGCCCACAATCTGGGGAGCTGTGCGGTGCTGTGCTGTGGTACAGGGGTGTAGGTGGAGCATTTGTGAATGGTGCTCAGCCATTCTCTTCCGGCACTGTGCTGCTCCCTGGCACTTCCTGGCCTTTGATGGAGCACAGCCAGCCGGTATGGTGCTTCTCTCTCTCTGACCCTTTGCAGTGTGTCTCTCTCCCAGGCTTTCACAAACACAACCTCTGCTCCCAGAGAAGGATATAAAATGAATGAAAATGAGGGTATTTGCCTCTTTCGCTTTCACTCTCTCCCCCTCTATCTATATCTTTCTTTCTCCCTCAGTCTCTCTCCGTTTTTCTCTCCATGAACCCTGTAAACTCATACCTTGGGTGGGTCTCCAAACATTGGGTAAACATTGCCTCCACATTGTAAACAAGACAGTTTGAACAACTCCTGTCAGGGAAAGTATTATGAAAGATGGATGGTTCCTAACTATTCTTATGTCTGACACTGACTACTACTAGAACTTTGATGGATGATGCAATATTGATTAATTTGAATACTGAAAATAACTCAGAGCTCATGAATATATGATGTAAAAACCTGAGTTCACCAGCGAATATACCAGTGGGGCACCGTCAGGGCCCTATACGCCCCCAGTGAGGGCCTAAGGATAGATACAAATCTGTATATATTTTTATATATTATAATTTGTCATTTTGTTTTCATTTGTTTAATATTTTTTTTGTCTTAATTGTAATTATCTTCCTGTTGAATTTCTTACGTTTGTGTTGGAAAAAGAAGGGCTAATATCCAAGAGAAAAAATGTTTTTCTTTGGTAGTCTCTTGGTAGAAATAATCTAGCTGGGCTCAACGCTCATTGGCTAGGTCGTCAGGCTTTGAATAGACGGTGCCAGCCAACGTCATTGACGTTGACTTCAATTAGAGCAGCATTTTGGAATGACAGTAGAATCAACCAATCACAAATTGTCTTGTAATAGGGGGGACAATTGTATGTAATTGGGCCTTGAGGCACTAATTCAGAGCTAATTGCGAGCCTTATCTTGTTTTCTCAAGCTTGAGCCTAGCTAGCTGGCTATCTTTTTGCAGTGAGTGTATGTAGCGACGGCAGTGGCAACTGCAGAGAGAGTAATCGAGGACGATGTGGTGACTAAATCGCCCTTTTCAAGACTAACTTTTAATGAATAGTTCAATCTTGTACATACCTGGAGACCAACTCCTGCACTGCCTGATTTGGTGCCACGAGGAAAGTGTTTTGAAAGGCATTTTCAAGTTAATAATTATGAGCGCTATCCGTGGATAACCTGCTGTGAGCTGACAAAAAAGCTTTACTCTTGGAATTGCCTACTCTTCAGCACAGATAATAGCTCAAGCTGGACAACTGGTTTCAAAGATTTAGCCTGTTTGACAGTCAGCACTTTGACACCAAAACTCAACTTCACACCTGCGAGCTACAGTGAGTTAAAAATATTTGGGGAACAAGACTAGACCTTCTTCTTAACGAGCAGTGGCGGAATGAGACACTTGCTCACAATAATGAAGTCAGACACAACAGGGAGATTCTAAAGTGCCTTATTCCATACGATTGTGTTTTTAGGCAAGCAAGAATTTGCATTCAGAGGACACGTGGAGGGTAAAGAATCAGCTAATAGGGAAACTACTTGGAAATACTGGAATGCTTGGCTGAGTATGACAGCACGTTAAACTGCCATTTGGCTACGGCTACCATTTTCACAGGCACTTCCAGCCAAATCCAAAATGACCTGGTACACGCGGTTGCGAATGTAATGACAGGAAAATTGAAGAAAATCCCCTTTGTAACCATCGTGGTTGGCGAGACGACAGACATCGGCAATGTAGCCCAAATGTCTTATGTGTTGCGTTACTGCCCGAATTATCATATTTTTAGAGGAGTGTGAATGCTTGGCCAAAGTTATGGCACAGTGCTACGATGGAGCCACAGTCATGGCCTCTGGTATAAATGGAGTACAAGCCAACATGAAAGAAACTATCCTGCAAGCTCTGTTCATTCATTGCTATGTGCACACTCTTAATCTGGTGATGTCACAAGGTGCTGGTAAAGTAAAACAATGCAATCATTTTTTTTCTCATCTTGGTAGCCTAGCAGCGTTTTTCTCAAGATCTGTCAAACGAAGAAAACTACTGGATGAAATATGCCATCAAAGACCATCCAGAGTGGCGCCATGGAACTTCTCCTCACGCTTAGTTTGCACTGTGTATGAAAAAACAGCGGAACTCATTGATCTCTATGAATACATAGGGTGCCATCACGTTGCCTTTGATGAAGACACAGCTCACAGCGCAGATGGACACAAGCTTCGAGTTCTGCTTCCTGCTATCGGCGATCTACTCCATGTTTGCAAACTCCGACGTGCTGTTTGGAATATTGCAGAACAGGGAGTTTGACATGCAGTTCTGCTTGTCCAGGGTGGACGACTTCTGCAACACCACAGAGACGGAAAAAGGAACATTCGATATCACCTACGAGGACACTGAGTGAGACCAGAAGTTCCAAGGGGGCGCAGGACACATGTGCAAGGAGACGTTTGTGGCCAGTACCAACAGCTACACAGTGTGATCACCGTCAACATTGTCACTCAGCTAAGAAACAGGTTCAATAACCATGAAATGCTCATGTTCCTTTCCCTCCTTGACCCACAAAAGTTCCCAATAGATAGGGAAACACCAAACTTTCCAAACGCTCTACTTTCTCCAGCAGAAAAGACTAATTGATAGTATGCGCCAATTGTATCTGCTTACCTGTCTAGTTTGGATCATTCCGGTGTCCACTGCATCAGTAGAAAGAACAATTTCGGCACTAAAAAGGATACAGACATATGCCAGGAACACCACTGGAAAGGCCCGACTGTCAGCCCTGGCTTTAATCACAATCGAAAAATAACTTATTTTGGATTTAAAATCCAAAGACAACCTGCCATTGCCCATTTCATAAAGAAGGACAGGAGAATGGACTTCGGTTTTAAATGATAATCATAATGGTGAAGGGACTTTTGGTTTTAATCTAGAGCTTGATTTTTGTTGCTATATTGTTCATATCATTTTGAATACAATGTGTAAAATATTATTTCAACTTTAGATCACTGGTTGTGTGGTAAAAACAAAGGTAATGACGTTTCGTGTGGTGATGCATTTTTTTATTGTTGCATGCTGGAGATAGAACATCGAATACAGCGCCACTTTTTTCTCTCTGACAGCATATACTGTCCGTGGTCTTGAAACAATGTGAGTAGTTGTGTGGTTGAATTTATTCCGCCACTATTTGAGTGACTGTTTGTTTTGGCAAATACTTCTTTGAAACGACGCAACTGTATTTTCTTCTAAAGTGCTTCCTGCTATTGATTTTTGCAACCGTTGTGTACGTGTGCTGCTTCTGCGAGCCACAGCCAAGGCGTGGCTTAGGACCGTTTGACTCTGTCATCAAAGAATTGCTTCTCCTACATATTGTAGGTCTGCAAAAGAAAAGTCTCAATTCATGCTCTGTATACATAGGCATCCGAGTTCCCTATCTATACTTATGAAGTCAGATATTTTTCCGCAACTGAGGGCCTAGCTCCAATAGTCACGGTTCGTCACTGGAATATACAGCAATATACATGGCTCACTCGGGATACGTTATCAGAGTCGATACAGCCACCTGGTTTCTTCACGCATCACACCAACAAAAACTGGTAAGAAGAAGGGCGGGGGTGTATGCCTTATGATTAACGAGTTATGGTGTGATCATAACAACATACAGGAACTCAAGTCCTTTTGTTCACCTGACCTAGGATTTCTTGCAATCAAATGCTGTCCGCATGATCTACCAAGAGAATTCTCTTAGATTATAATCACAGTCGTGTGTACCCCCCAAGCAAACACCTCGACGGCCCTGAAAGAACTTCATTGGACTATGTAAACTGGAAACCACATATCCCGAGGCTGCATTTATTGTAGCTGGGGATTTTAACAAGGCTAATCTGAAAACAAGGCTCCCAAAATGTTATCAGCATATCGAATGCGCAACCCAGGCTGGAAAAAACCTGGATCATTGTTACTCTAACTTCCACGACGCGTACAAATCCTTCCCTCGCCAAATCTGACCACGACTCCATTTTGTTGCTCCCAGCCTATAGACAGAAACTAAAACAGGAAACGCCGTGCTCAGGTCTGTTCAATGCTGGTCTGACCAATCTGATTCCACGCTTCAAGATTGCTTTGATCACGTGGACTGGGATATGTTCCGGATAGCGTTGAACAACAACATTGATGTATATGCTGATTCAGTGTGCGAGTTTATTAGCAAGTGCATCGGTGATGTTGTACCCACGGCGACTATTCAAATCTTCCCCAACCAGAAACCGTGGATTGATGGCAGCATACGCGCAAAACTGAAAGTGCGAACCATTGCTTTTAATCAGGGCAAGGCGACTGGAAACAAGACCGAATACAAACAGTGTAGCTATTCCCTCTACAAGGCAAAGTTGGAGACTTTTATCTCCCTCACCAACTTCAAACATCTGATATCTGAGCTGCTAACCGAGCGCTGCAGCTGTACATAGTCTATTGGTAAACAGCCCACCCATTTTTACCTACCTCATCCCCATACTGTTTTTATTTATTTACTTTTCTGCTCTTTTGCACACCAATATCTCTACCTGTACATGACCATCTGATCATTTATCACTCCAGTGTTGTTAATCTGAAAAATGTTAATTATTCGCCTACCTCCTCATGCCTTTTGCACACAATGTATATAAACACCCCTTTTTTTCTACTGTGTTACTGACTTGTTCATTGTTTACTCCATGTGTAACTCTGTGTTGTCTGTTCACACTGCTATGCTTTATCTTGGCCAGGTCACAGTTGCAAATGAGAACTTGTTCTCAACTAGCCTACCTGGTTAAATAAAGGTGAAATAAAATAAATAAAATAAAAAATCAAACAAGCTAAGCGTCAGTATAGAGATAAAGTAGAGTCGCAATTCAATGGCTCAGACATGAGAGGTATGTGGCAGGGTCTACAGTCAATCATGGACTACAAAAAGAAAACCAGCCCCGTCGTGTACCTCAATGTCTTGCTCCCAGACAAACTAAACAGCTTCTTTGCTCTTTTGATCTCCTTCACTGCAGCCAATGTGAGTAAAACATTTAAACGTGTTAACACTTGCAAGGCTGCTGGCCCAGACGGCATCCCTAGCCGTGTCCTCGGAGCATGCGCAGACCAGCTGGCTAGTGTGTTTACGGACATATTCAATCAATCCCTTTCCCAGTCTGCTGTTCTCACATGTTTCAAGAGGGCCACCATTGTTCCTGTTCCCAAGAAAGCTAAGGTAACTGAGCTAAACGACTATCGCCCTATAGCACTCACTTCCGTCATCATGAAGTGCTTTCACCTCCACCCTACCGGACACCCTAGACCCACTCCAATTTGCTTACCTCCCCAATAGGTCCACAGACGACGTAGTCGCCATCACACTGCGCAAACATGTATGGCAATTTAGCTAGTTAGCTTGCACTTGCTAGCTAATTTGTCCTATTTAGCTAGCTTGCTGTTGCTAGCTAATTTGTCCTGGGATATAAACATTGAGTTGTTATTTTACCTGAAATGCACAAGGTCTTCTACTCTGACAATTAATCCACACATAAAACGGCCAACCAAATCGTTTCTAGTCATGTCTCCTCCTTCCAGGCTTTTTCATCTTTAAACTTATATGGTGATAGGCATCTAAACTTTCATAGTATTACCACGACTACCGGCAATAGTTTGTCATTCAATCACCCACGTGGGTATAACCAATGAGGAGATGGAACGTGGGTACCTGCTTCTAAAAACCAATGAGGAGATGGGAGAGGCAGGAGTTGCAGTGCGATCTGCGTCAGAAATAGAAAGGAGTTCTATTTTAGCCCTTGGCATCGCAGACGCTCGTTGGCGCACGCGAGCAGTGTGGGTGCAATATTTGAATAACATGGATTTCTAAATTTATTTTGCGATGCTCACGCGACGTGTACGGTCTGGTTAGCATGTAATTGAGGTGTATATTAATCTCAAATTCCAGTGTTCGAACGCGTAAACAAGGCTGCATGGGATTTCTCTACTCCGTGCAGCCAATGGCAATGTCCGCTTTAGGTATCATTCCAAGAGCCACTTATGGATTTGTCAACTCTATCTCAGTTCCATTCTATGTTAATGTATTGCCATTTGTAAATATGAGTACTGTACATACATTGGAATATCTCTTACCCTGACCATGAAATTGTTATTTGTCACCTCTGACACCTACTATGTTCTTGAACAGATTACTATCTAGTCGAAACCCCTCTAGGGGTTAAAAACTTTTCTGAGGTCAGATCTTAGCTATTGAATGGCACTTATCTAGCAATATCCTTCAGTTGAAATACCATAGTAAATATTAGCAATTCATACAACCCTGTCATAACATATTATTCAAATGAATAAGCTTTGAAGACATATCTTATCAGAGTGAGAGATTACTTTTCTCTCTCTGGGAGGTTCACCAAGCAAAGCACACCTTCCCTCACTCTCCCTTCAACCCATTTCCTCTGAGCCTGAGTGGCTTTTCAGCCGTCGCAGGGTTAAAATATGTGTAATACCCGGGGACCAAACACATGGTCGGAAAGGAGGCCACTTTATTTTTCTTACTTCCCTGACCTGTCTGGATTTGATCCCCTGAGCTATTGTTTCTAGACCTTGCCATTTCTTTTTATTTTCATCTACAAATGGCACTGTTCATTTCCCCCAAGATAATCAGGTTGCAAATTATTTCAGACAAATGTAGCACTTCAGGAAATAGCAGGAATTATTTTCTGAAAGGTTAAGCAAAAATATTATATTTCACATTTCAGGGACACATACTTCCATAAGGACGAAGCTTTCGCTTAATTAAGCATGGGTTATGTATAGCAACCCAGAACGTTATTCGAAACAATGTGCATTTTTCGGAAATGTGAACAAATAACAGGAAGCCATTTTGAGAATTTGGGGTTCATGATTGAGTCAATGAATGAAGAAGGCCTTCCTTGGTCAGTCTTTCTGCTGGCCTGTAGTCTAGTCCTTAATGCAGCGGTCTGGCTGTCATAGACAGGGCCTGAAGGAAGTGCTTGATACTGTCAGCCGGTGTTTGGCTCCGACTGGGCGATGGAAAATCTATGTCAGTTTGGATTCCCGGCGCTCCGGATAGGGCTTTGGCCACAGCAGGATCCTTCCCGCTTGAGCCTGAAAAGACCTGGCGTCTTCCATTTCGCCGACGCTCCCTGGCTGTCTCCAAGGAAACCAGGAATTCTGCAGGAATAGTAGACCACCAGGGGTGGAAAGAGGACTGAAATATCCTGCTCAATTAGAAGGACTGTTACTTTAATGACATTTTACTGAAGTAGAAGTACAATGACTGATTAATAAAACAATTATCAAAAAAGTACAAGTACTTGGAAAACTACTCAATTACAGTAATGAGAGAAGTTGTAATTAGTTACTTCAAACCTCTGAAGACCAGGAGGGTTGGGAATATTAAGAGAAAATAAAAACATGGTCTCTCATTTCAGATCATCAAGTTTTCTTAGGGGCTCCTGAGTGGAACAGATATCTAAGGCACTGCATCTCAGTACTAGAGGGGTCATTACAGATCCTGGTTCGATTCCAGGCTGTATCACAACTGGCCATGATTGGGAGTCCCATCATCATCTGTGTTTGACCGGGATAAGCTGTCATTGTAAATAAGAATTTGTTCTTAACTGACTTGCCTAGTTAAAAAGTAACATACATAATTTATTTTTAAATGACAAATATACAGTTGAAGTCGGAAGTTTATATACACTTTTGTGCCTGTTTCCTCCAGCATCTTCACAAGGTCCTTTGCTGCTGTTCTGTGGGATTGATTTGCACTTTTCGCACCAAAGTACGTTCACCTCTAGGAGACAGAATGCGTCTCCTTCCTGAGCGGTATGACGGCTGCGTGGTCCCATGGTGTTTATACTTGCGTACTATTGTTTGTACAGATGAACGTGGTACCTTCATGCGTTTGGAAATTGCTCCCAAGGATGAACCAGACTTGTGGAGGTCTACAATTTTGGGGGGATTTTCCCATGATGTCAAGCAAAGAGGCACTGAGTTTGAAGGTAGGCCTTGAAATACATCCACAGGTACACCTCCAATTGACTCAAATGATGTCAATTATTTTCCAAGCTGTTTCAAAGCACAGTCAACTTAGTGTATGTAAACTTCTGACCCACTGGAATTGTGAGACCGTGAATTACAAGTGAAATAATGTGTCTGTAAATAAATGTTGGAAATATTACTTGTGTTATGCACAATGTAGATGTCCTAACCGACTTGCCAAAACTATAGTTTGTTAACAAGAGATTTGTGGAGTGGTTGAAAAACGAATTTTAATGACTCCAACCTAAGTGTATGTAAACTTCCGACTTCCACTGTATATACTAATTAATAATAATTAGGTGGGTGATTATATTTGTCCTGTTTCATACATGTAAAAAGTGTGTATTAATACGCACGTGTGAATTGGAAATGTACTTTTTGCGTACCCCAACTCTCCTTGAGACACCCTCTGAAAGTGGGGTCAGGCCAGGGTCAGTACAGTACATACGGGTACTCTTTCTCTAAATAACTGTTAGAAAATGAAGACTTCTTCTATGAAAATGTATCATTGTATTAGGGGGAGAGGTATTTGGGGGATACTGTGGTTTAACTGGATCATACCTCTGAATTGGACACTTAACAGAGCTAACGCTGACACTATCGTCACTATCATCAATCTCAACATAAAGATAATCACTTAATAGCTAACCTCTTCCTAGTATTCCTCCTCATCATCCCTACCACCAGCACAACCACCAGCACAACTTCCACCCTAATCTGCATCACAACAACTCTGGCCCCTCTAAAACTTTTGTTTGTTTAAAAATTTGAAGAGGCTGTTTCCCTTTGACCGTAATGTATCGCTACATTCGCCCCCACTGCATCGGCTTAATGTGCACTTAGTATGCAGGCAAGGGCCTCATTAAAATGCAAAGTGCGTTCTGGGAAAACTAGCTCATCTGTAAACACGGAACTGTGATTTTCTCCAACCGAGCCCGAGCAAAACGGAAGCAGGCGGCTCCTCTCCCTCTCTCCCTCTTTCCTTGGTGCTCCATGGAAGGATGTCTCAATCCAGAGGGGCTGGAACTCGATCGGACACAGCAAGGCCTCTAAATTATGCAGGCTGGAACAGTGAGGCATTGTTTCACTTTTAGCAGGGACTAATCTCTCCTCTTATGTGTTTTCCCTCTTTGTTTTTTTACTTATTTACGGAGTGCGATCCCTCTCTCTGCTTTGTCCCACGATGTTAAATATTTAGAAGATGCTGTCGTGTCGAATGCCTCTCACCCTGGTTGTGCTACCGGTCTGGGCTGATGGTAATGGAATGAGAGCAGCGCATTTAGAGAAACACAAAGTGTTTGCTTAGTGATTTAATAAAACAAAGAGGTATTAAAATGTGATCCGGACCAGTCTGTCACTTAGGGAATGTGTCTCAAAGCCTACTTTGATGCTCTCCTACGGAAGGCTTTGTTCACTGCAACTACCGACCTAGGCGGTTCAATGTAATTTGGAGATGCAACGTGCGTTTTCAGTGAACTACACATACATCTATGTTTTGCTCTTTGATGCCCATCAGGTTCATATGAGGAAAATTAGATACAATGAAAAAAAAATGGATCCAATACAGGAAAACCAAGTCAGGAAAAATGGAATACATATAAAAAACAAATCAATCAGACCAATAAACAGCATGTTTTGATGTTCTTGTAGCATGAATTCCTGAGGTGCTTCAGTAAACAACCCTACTCAGTAGCCACTTCAACATCCGCAAGTAGTTTACCATGGAATCAATCGCCTCTTCTTTCTACTGTAGCTGTTGAGAGATGAATGAATATCATTTTGTGAATTTTCCAGTAACTATGGCTTTCCATATCTGTAAAAAAAAATTATCCCTACAAAATGCATTACCCTGTCTGGTGCCATTGGGCAGATTGTCAAATATTATAAAGTATATATTAAAAATTCTGTGTGACGTCTCATGTGTAGACACTGTGCCTGCTCATGCAAATAAATTCATGAATATTTAACAGAGATGCAAATGAGTACACATGACAAGCAAGGCTTTTAGCTTGGAATTTAATTATAAGTGTAGTCGCTTGCAAATGAGTTTACTTTTTCCCTTTCCTTTTCTTTCTCTCACTCCTTTTCCCTTCACAATATTCCCTATAACCAATTATGTTCCCCATGTTATGAATTCCAATATCTCTGGTGTGACAGGAGGAGGAAAATACTTCTCTATTCCAAATACACATCTCGTATTTTATACAACAAAGTTGCTCTCGTTCGTGGCAGAGAGAGAAGCAACTGAGATGGTAAACGGGGTCTATGCACCAGGTTTTATCGTGTGATGTTCTGACATTCTGATTGTCCAACTTCTAGGTTTCAACCTTCAGGGTGAGTGACTAACCATGATAAGAGATTGGTTAAGACGAGCGGCGAGTCCACTCATTAAAAAAAAGAAGGAAAACTCTCCCTCTTTTCTCTTTTTTTTTCTCCCATGGCCTAGTTTGGTAGAGGCCCTTATACGACGTGACTGTTCATTAGCACGTCTCAAATAAAGGTAACGCAGAAGGTTGGCCCTAACGCCAAGGTCAAGGACTTTTTAAAGTCTAGGCCAGCCAGCTCTCCCTTTGTAGCTCTTTCACCTCTTTATTTTTTCCTTCTTTTCTGTTTTTTATTCTCCATTCACAGGAAGGATGAGCCCCTTTCAGGCTGGAGAGATTGTGTTGTGTCTGTCTCGCATACAGACTTCACCAAGCTTGATATTTAGATTTTCCAGAATCAGACAGCTAGAGACAGAGATGATAGCTCGGGAAAGGTGCTTGTCCTGCAGGATTCATCTCCTCCTAACACACCACACTGTATCTAGGTCTCCTTGCGGCAATTTAGGACCTTTCTAATCTCATATAGTATTTCAAGATTATAACATGAAGTAAACCTGATCTGAGTCTCTAAGACACTTTCAAATTACTCTGAGGTGTATATGACAGTGCTAGAGAGTCTGAAAGGGACGTTATACTGGAAAGTGAGACTTGTCAGAGACTCCAAAACGTATTCGACCCAACGGCAGCACTCATGGCCCTTGGAGTACACACCCGCAGCACTTTGTCTACGTGTCGGTACAGAGAGGAAGGGTTGTAAATAGCACTTCATCTAATTCTCCGTCGTTGAAAGGCCACGGAAATGGCTGCTTTATAGCAGGCAGGGTGAGAAATCTCCTCCTCGTCGATACTAATGCCGACCCAGGCGGTTGAGGAAGAGGCCAGGGGCCAATCAATAGGAGACATATAAAGTATTTCAGATGGTTTCATGGGGTCTGTGTGAAGCATCACTATTTATTTGAGTCTCTGTTGGAGACAGACGGCAGAGTGGAGGAAGGGAGGAGTTGTCTTTGTCCGAGTTGTTGAGGAAGACAAACTGGGGTGAACTTTACTGGGCGGAGAGGAGGTCAAGGAGACTGATTTAGTGGGCAGTGAAAATGTTTGGTATGAATCACAGAGTAAAGGACAATCAAGTAAATAATGCTTCAGGGAAGGGATTTGCCCATGAGCGCCACCATAACGCATGAGAGGTCATGAGGTCCAGAAAATGGTGTCTCTGTAATCAAACACCCAACAAACAGCAACCACTACAACCAAAATTGGATCACTAAGTCTCTATCCTTCCCATCTCCCCTCTCAAGCCCCCTCCCCTTCTCTCCCCTGTTCCCTGTCCCACTCCCTCCTCGCCCATCTCTCAGGCCCTCTCCCCCTCTCAAGCCCCCTCCTCCTCTCTCCCCTCCCCTGTCCCCACTCCCCCCTCTCCCATCTCTCAGGCCCTCTCCCCCTCTCAGGCCCCTTCCCCTCTCTCCCCTATCCCCTCTCCCCTTTCTCAAGCCCTCTCCCCCCTCTCAGGCCCAGAGCGCCTGTGGCTGTGTGTGTGTGGCCGTGGGTTAATCATTCTCTCTGGTCTGCCTCTCTCTTTCTCTTTCCCTGCTGTAATTGGGTCAAGTGGAACCTTATAACACTCAAGTAGCAGGCTGACCTAATGTGGACCCATCTCCTCACCCGCTTTTCCCCATCATCATCCACAACCCTGCCTCCCTGCTCCTCATCATCCCCCTACCCGTGACCCTCGACCACAACCCTCACCTCCATATCCCATCTCTCCTCATCCCACGGCCCTTCTCCTTAGCCCTCCTGCCACTCTCCCTCTTCTCATCCCATTTTCTGCCCTCATTCCTCACTCTAATGGAGATGTGATGGAGGGAGAAGAGAGGAGCGAGAGAAGGAGAAGGAATGAAACATTGACATGGGTAGCTCCTACAGTTTATTTCATATCAAAGTCAGGATTCATTTGGCCCTGCTTGCCCAGGTCTGCACAAGTTTAGACAGGGGCCAGACCATCAATTAGAAAGTAATTGTGGAGCTAAAGTGTGTGTATTTTTGTGTGTTATATGAGTGTGTGTCTGTTTGGTTGATGCCAGACAGAGAGAGAGAAAGCATTCCCCAGAACACACTTGCGGTTGGCCTTGGGTCAAGGGTTTTAACTCTGATTCTACATGGATTCGACCTACCGTATCTCATTCATTGCCATGAGGATAGACCACAACATACTGTCAGCCATTTTGTGGTAAGAGAGGAGCAGTCAGAAACACCTGGTTCAGACATCTCTGCCTGTAGATGGTCTCTGTCTCTTCCTGTCTGTGGTTGTACTGGCCATGCAACTAGACACATACACTGAGTGTAAAAAACATTAAGAGCACCTGGTTTTTCCATGACATAGACTTAGCAGGTGAATCCAGGTGAAAGCTATGATGCTTTAATGATGCCACTTGTTAAATCAATTTCAATCTGTGTAGATAAAGGGTAGGAGACAGGTTAAAGAAGGATTTTTAAGCCTTCAGTCAATTGAGACATGGATTGTGTCTGTGTGCCATTCAGAGGGTGAATGGGCAAGACAATAGATTTAAGTGCTTTTGAAAGGGGTATGGTAGTAGGTGCCAGGCGCACCGGTTTGTGTCAAGAACAGCAATGCTGATGGGTTATTTACGCTCAACAGTTTCCAGTGTGTATCAAGAATGGTCCACCACCCAAAGGACATCCAGCCAACTTGACAAAATTGTGGTATCATTGGAGTCAACATGGGCCAGCATCCCTGTGGAATGCTTTTGACACCTTGTAGAATCCATGTCCCAACTAATTGAGGCTGTTCAGAGGGCAAAAGGGGGAGGGGTGCAACTCAATATTAGGAAGGTGCTCTTGACATGTTGTATAATCAGTGTGGCTCAGATGGTAGAGTATGGTGCTTGCAAAGATGTATGAAATTACTACTGTAAGTTGCTCTGGATAAACACGTCTGCTGAATGACTACAATGTGCATGGTGTATTCTATGAAGGAGATACCATATGTTATGAACAATTAAAAATGGTATATTTCTGCATAGCCCAAATTCCCATAGTAGGGAAATGTCACAACAAACAGATAGTCATTTGATTTCTAATGACTAGTGATTCACTGGCGACAGTGTTCTTCTGGACTGTGACTCAGACTAGGCTGTGTGTCCAGCCAGCCGCTGACCTCAATCCTGGGCCAGCCTCTCTGCTACAGTCATAGTGTCAGCCCTGACCTAAATCTCTCTTCTATTCAATCTTTCTGACTTCCATTCTCTCTTTTATATTCTCTCTCGGCGTCGGTCTCCCTCTCCTATTCTCTCTTTTTTTCCTCTCTGTCTCTGCCACCCCTCGCTTTATCTCCTGCTTTCTAAGTGAAGTAGTGTAGGAAAGCTGAATGTTCCCATCCGAGCGGGAATATTGGACTAATGGCGTCCGTGGCGTGGACACAGTGGTTCCTCTTCATGTCTCTAGTGTATTACCCTGACAGCTGGAAGACTAAGTTTGTCAGTCTCTCCTCTCTCTCTCTCTCTCCCTCTCTCTCTCTCTCTCTCAATCCGTCTTTCTCCCACTCCCCTCTCTCTCTCTTAAATTCAAATGGCTTTATTGGCATGGAAAGTGTTACCAAATACATTGCCAAAGCAAACATATAGACATATAAAATCAATGATGACGCAGATAGATAATAATAGGACCAATAATAATACTCAATGAGTAGTAACAATTAACAGGACACTACAGTAATAAATAGTGAGAAAGACACAGACAGCAATGTTATTGCTCTGGATGGCCGTTCCACTGGCTGTCCCTATGGGTGTGGCAGGAAGCTACATATTTTGCAGCTAATATGGCACAAAGGTCGTTTTTTTTGTCGCCAATAGTTATTAGATTTCTCTTTCCCTCTCTCTCTCTCTATCTTCCCCTCTTCCTCTTCTCTTCCCTCTCCCACCCTCTCTCCTGTAACACAGAATCTGTCTTTTCAGCATCACTCATAGCTGTCATATAGACTTTCATGCAATTTCACCTGTCAAAAGACTTTAATACAATTTCAGACCCAATTTGCATCCCATTTTCACCAATTTATAACATCAAGCTAAGGTTGTTTCCCCTGCAGAGCTGGCTGATGGAGCCGAGCCAGAGGGCCTGCTGGATGGTAAGCAGTAACCAAACTGCAGTGATAGTGTTCCGTGTGTGTTAGCTGTCTTTTTAAGGCCGTGCCGTGTCCTCATCCCCCTCCTCCACCCCCCTCTGCACCAGAGGACCAATTTCCTCTGTTATTGTCTGCAGCTGTTCTGTCCTTGATCCGCCATCTTCCTCCGGCGCTGTAAAACACTGACGAACCCCCTTCAGGACACTTTCAACAACCAAAGAGCATAAAAGATCCTTAACTGAGTCTCCCTCAATTACATTGACACAGCTGATGGGGAGAAAGGAAAAACAGACCATTAAAAAAAAGAAAAAAGAAGGGGAGGCAATTGTAGGCAACTAGGCAGAAGCCTGGCGGTAATGAGAGAAACGTTTATAGGGCAAGCGGGGCCCGCTAAAGAAAACGACAACGAGAACCGCTAAAAGGGGCCTAACAGTATGACTTTGTCTGTTTTACTGTAAGAGAGCAGACAGGCTTGAAGTGATTAATTTAGCTCTGAGCTCTGTCCTGAGTACTGCCTCATCTCTTCTGTACCTAAGCGTCTCTAGCCTCTAACAAGAGCAACTAGCTCTCACCTCAGAATTAGACGTTCATCCATGTTTCTCAAACTTCAAATTTCAAAGTTGTTGCAAATCTCAAAAGTGTTTACGGTTAAGTTTAGGCATTAAGTCCAAAACCTTAAGGTTAGGTATTAACTCTGAATGGTTAAGGTAAGGGTTAAGGTTAGGGATAGGCTTAAAACAAACATAGCTGGATTTGAACAGGATTACAACCATCCGCCATCCCTGTCCACAACACACTAGAAAAACCCAAACTTACTTGAAGGTAGCAGCTCTCGCTGTTGCCCCTAGTGGCCGCTTTCCACATCCTCTCCCGACGTACTCAGATATGGATTGACGTCGAATACTGACTTGTATCACAGGTGACCTGGCTGAAAAAGATAGATGAAGGGAGCAGAGGAGAGTGTTACTAACCTGCTACTAATAGTCTCCTCATGAGAAAGGGGACAGTCTTATTGGAGAAGTATAGCCTGCAGTCATATCTTTATGTAATCCGGTAATTGAACATTGACTACTTGGTGAGAACTGAAGCGTTCATTAATTAACCAATTCACAATTAACAAAAATGGCCAATTAACATAGACACACTAAATATGAATACATATGCAGTGTTTTCACACACACAATTCACGAACTCACACACACATGCGTGAACACACAAACACACACACACACACACACACACACACACACACACACACACACACACACACACTACAAGCTATTGTACCTGAGCTGAGCTTCCAGACTCCAAAATAAAGATAAAGCACTCGGAGGCGTGATGTCCAGTGAGAGGTGGGAGATTAGTCACACCTGATCCCCAGGTGCCCCTGGCAACCTAACTCAGGTGTGTTCTTTACAAGATGGCCTCCAGCCCTGCATGCTCCAGAAAGCCAAACAGCCAACGACAAGGAGAGAAAAGAACCTATCATTGCTTCGGTTGGCTTTCACCTCCGGATGTTTTCTGCAACAACAAGGTGGATATACGTATTTTTAGCAAGATTCCACCCTCAGTGCTTCTGTTTCAATTTAGAGATTTCAGACATTCAGAGATGTTGATGGGTTTTCGAGGACAGGACCCACCTCCGTGTCTTCCTGTATATGTTTCCAGTAACACCTCAGTCACTCAGTATGTACTAGAAATACCACTTTCTGGCAGTAAATAACATAGCCTGTCATTCATATCCAAAACCATAGGGGCAAATATCTACCCACTTTCATCCCAAACATAAAACAACATTTAAAAAGAACCTGTGTCTGAAATTAGCTATTTCTTCTACTGCCTAGTCAAGAGCCCCTGCATGCACTTCATTAGTGTGATGAAATCGAGTGTGTGGCTTTCACAGGGCTAATATTTCAAAGAGACTATCAATCATGTATCAGGCTGTCTGGGGCAGAAGCAGGCTGTCGTCGACTGGCTGTCAGAGCGATGCTTCCAGAATATACACCCCTAGATACACCGCAGGTAGAGAGGATTATAGGCAATGTTACAGTGAGCCTCTCCTTAGATCTCTCTCAGGATGAGTCCCTAATAATGTCACATTTATACACATGTATACATGCACATCTTCACACACGCTGTTTAATTGATTGATCGATTGATGTCGGATATAGCTGTACTCTGAAGCCTTAATGTTAACTTCCATTTCATATTAGTCTATTCTACTCCATTACAGAAGCCCTAGACTACAGTATACGAATGGCAGGACATTCTATTGAATGTACCACTAGATGCTGAGTGTGGCCATATTTCAACCTACCACAGTCAGTGTATCTAACGTCCTGCTGGAAGTAATCAGGCGAGACGCAGCAGGTGGGGAGGTCCACAGCAGTGCTATCCCCTCACCATGGCGACAGGCATCTGGTCAGCCAAAGGTAGTCCTCATGGTCTCAGCCAACATCCACAATGACTGGTCAGCCATGGCAAGACCTCCGACTGTATAGCTGGCTCCGGTCCTACACCCACACCGAGGCCTAATACTCCTGAGTAGACTCCTTTCCTCGCTTTTTCTCTCCTCTCTCCTCTCTTTTGGTCTTATAGCTTCTCAATTTATATCCTGTAATCCCCATTATTCATATTCACTGGCCAATCATATTCCTCTAAGACACAGAATGCAGATAGTTCAGGTCAGGAATGGAGGAACCTAGTTAAGGCTGCTGGGGTAATGTGAGGTAGGACCGATAATATGTGTAACCTTTCAGACATCACAGACAGCTCTCTCCTTCTCCAGGCTGTTGTTTTAGTCACTATAATGCTAATGCCTTGGCATTTCGCTTCTGGGGGTTAACACAGGACAATGAGTTACTGAGTTTATTGTCCTTATCTTAAAACCCAACTCTTCTCACTATGTCTAGGTCACAACCATACACAGGGACCAACATCTTGCTTCAGGATATGATCACTGTATGGCTTTGTGTTTCATGTGCAGACTCTAAGTATGGTGGTGCACAGTTTGTTTTTCATGTGATTAATGTGTTATCACAAGCCATGCAGTTTTATAATCAAGTAATTTGACTATAGACTCATTAGAAAACCCATGCAGGAAACGTAATTCAATAGAAAACCATGCTGTCAAAAGCAACATTATCATGTTGAAGTTAATTTATTTATTCAAGTCTGACAGGAATATGATGTGAAATACAATATTATCATATTACAGTAGTTAGTTTTCTCATGTCCCATTTTGTGTCAATACTATTAACATTCTCGTTTAATTCCCTGTAAGCAGTTAGGTAGCTGCGGTCTATGTTAAATGGATATGAAGCTGGGTGTCTCTCTCTCTCTGTCTCTCTCTGTCTCTCTGTCTCTCTCTCTCTCTCTGTCTCTCTCTCTGTCTCTCTCTCTCTGTCTCTCTCTCTGTCTCTCTGTCTCTCTCTCTGTCTCTCTCTCTGTCTCTCTGTCTCTCTCTCTCTGTCTCTCTCTGTCTCTCTCTCTCTCTCTCTCAATTCAAAGGGCTTTATTGGCATGGGAAACATGTTTACATTGCCAAAGCAAATAGAATAGACAATAAACAAGAGGGAAGTAAATAAGGGAAATAAACATTATTATTCACTATGCACAGTGTTGTAACCATGTGCAAATAGTTTAAGTATGAAATATAGGTTGTATTTACAATGTTGTTTGTGTACCACTGGTTGCTCTTTTCTCATGGCAAAGGGCCACAGATCTTGCTGCTGTGATTGCACACTGGTCTTTTGCCCAACAGATATGGAGTTAATGAATGTTTTATTTGTTTTCAAATTCTCTCTCTCTCTCTCTCTCTCTCTCTCTCGTTGAAGTGTATGCTGGGAGTGAGTCGGGCAGCAGGAGCGATTGTTGGAGCGACTGAATTTCTATCACTCTATTGGGTTTTGGTGTTTTCAGTGTGTGTATATTGTAACGATTCTCCTCTTGTGAAGTAGAGGCGGACCAAAGCGCAGCGTGGTGGTTGTTCATTGTATTTTATTACGACACTATACATGAACAAACTAACGAAAAAACAAGAAACGTGAGAACTCAAAACCTAATACAGCCTATCTGGTGAACACTACACAAAGACAGGAACAATCACCCACCAACACACAGTGAAACCCAGGCTACCTAAGTATGATTCTCAATCAGAGACAACTAATGACACCTGCCTCTGATTGAGAACCATACTAGGCCGAAAACATAGAACTGCCCCAAAACATAGAAAAACAAACATAGACTGCCCACCCAACTCACGCCCTGACCATACTAAATAAATACAAAAACAAAGGAAATAGAGGTCAGAACGTGACAGTACCCCCCCCCCCCCAAAGGTGCGGACTCCGGCCGCAAAACCTTGACCTATAGGGGAGGGTCTGGGTGGGGGCGTCTGTCCGCGGTGGCGGCTCTGGCGCGGGACGCGGACCCCACTTCGCCATTGTCTCAGTCCGCCTTATTGTCCGCCTCCGTGGCTTACTCACCATGCCCACCCCTCTCAATGACCCCACTGGACAGAGGGGCTGCTTGGGACAGAGGGGCAGCTTCTCGGGACAGAGGGACAGCTGCTCGGGACAGAGGGACAGCTGCTCGGGACAGAGGGGCAGCTGCTCCGGGCGGAGGGGCTCTAGTGGCCCCTGGCTGACTGGCGGCACTGGCGGCCCCTGGCTGACTGGCGGCCCATGGCTGACTGGCGGCACTGGCGGCCCCTGGTTGACTGGCGGCGCTGGCGCTGGGCTGACTGGCGGCACTGGCGGCCCCTGGTTGACTGGCGGCACTGGCGGCCCCTGGCTGACTGGCGGCACTGGCGGCCCCTGGCTGACTGGCGGCACTGGCGGCCCCTGGCTGACGGGCGGCACTGGCGGCTCCTGGCTGACGGGCGGCATTGGCGGCTCCTGGCAGACGGGCGGCACTGGCAGCTCCTGGCAGACGGGCGGCACTGGCGGCGCTGGGCAGACGGGCGGCACTGGCGGCGCTGGGCAGACGAGCGGCACTGGCGGCGCTGGGCAGACGGGCGGCACTGGCGGCGCTGGGCAGACGGGCGGCGCTGGCGGCGTTGGGCAGACGGGAAGCTCCGATGGCGCTGGGCAGACGGGAAGCTCCGGCAGAGGCGCCGGACAGGCGGGAGGCTCCGGCAGAGGCGCCGGACAGGCGGGAGGCTCCGGCAGAGGCGCCGGACAGGCGGGAGGCTCCGGCAGAGGCGCCGGACAGGCGGGAGGCTCCGGCAGAGGCGCCGGACAGGCGGGAGGCTCCGGCAGCGGCGCCGGACAGGCGGGAGGCTCCGGCAGAGGCGCCGGACAGGCGGGAGGCTCCGGCAGCGGCGCCGGACAGGCGGGAGGCTCCGGCAGAGGCGCCGGACAGGCGGGAGGCTCCGGCAGCGGCGCCGGACAGGCGGGAGGCTCCGGCAGCGGCGCCGGACAGGCGGGAGGCTCCGGCAGAGGCGCCGGACAGACGGGAGACTCCGGCAGCGCTGGAGAGGAGGAAGGCTCTGGACGGATGGGCCGGAGAGACAGCCTGGTACGGGGAGCTGCCACCGGAGGGCTGGGGTGTGGAGGTGGTGACGGATAGACCGGGCCGTGCAGGCGCACTGGAGCTCTTGAGCACCGAGCCTGCCCAACCTTACCCGGTTGAATGGTCCCGGTCGCCCTGCCAGTGCGGCGAGGTGGAATAGCCCGCACTGGGCTATGCAGGCGAACCGGGGACACCGTGCGCAAGGCTGGTGCCATGTAAGCCGGCCCAAGGAGACGCACTGGAGACCAGATGCGTAGAGCCGGCTTCATGGCACTTGGCTCGATGCCCACTCTAGCCCGGCCGATACGCGGAGCTGGAATGTACCGCACCGGGCTGTGCACCCGCACTGGGGACACCGTGCGCTCCACAGCATAACACGGTGCCTGCCCGGTCTCTCTAGCCCCCCGGTAACCACAGGAAGTTGGCTCAGGTCTCCTACCTGGCGTAGCCATACTGCCTGTTAGCCCCCCCCCAAGAAATTTTTGGGGCTGACTCCCGGGCTTCCATCCACTACGCCGCGCTGCCTCCTCATACCAGCGCCTCTCCGCTTTCGCCGCCTCCCGTTCTTCCTTGGGGCGGCGATATTCTCCTGGCTGAGCCCAAGGTCCTTTACCGTCTAATTCGTCCTCCCATGTCCATACCTCCTCGCGCTGCTCCTGCTGCTGCTTTCTCCTTTGCCCATTACCACACCGCTTGGTCCTGTTGTGGTGGGTGATTCTGTAACGATTCTCCTCTTGTGAAGTAGAGGCGGACCAAAGCGCAGCGTGGTGGTTGTTCATTGTATTTTATTACGACACTATACATGAACAAACTAACGAAAAAACAAGAAACGTGAGAACTCAAAACCTAATACAGCCTATCTGGTGAACACTACACAAAGACAGGAACAATCACCCACCAACACACAGTGAAACCCAGGCTACCTAAGTATGATTCTCAATCAGAGACAACTAATGACACCTGCCTCTGATTGAGAACCATACTAGGCCGAAAACATAGAACTGCCCCAAAACATAGAAAAAACAAACATAGACTGCCCACCCAACTCACGCCCTGACCATACTAAATAAATACAAAAACAAAGGAAATAGAGGTCAGAACGTGACATATATACAGTTGAAGTCGGAAGTTTACATACACCTTAGCCAAATACATTTAAACTCAGTATTTCACAATTTCTGACATTTAATCCTTGTAAAAATTCCCTGTTTTAGGTCAGTTAGGATCACAGCTTTATTTTAAGAATGTGAAATGTCAGAATAATAGGAGCTTTTATTTCTTTCATCACATTCCCAGTGGCTCAGAAGTTTACATGCACTCAATTAGTATTTGGTAGCAATGACTTTAAATTGTTTAAATTGTTGTAGCCTTCCACAAGCTTCCCACAATAAGTTGGGTGAATATTGGCCCATTCCTCCTGACAGAGCTGGTGTAACTGAGTCAGGTTTGTAGGCCTACTTGCTCGCACACTCTTTTTCAGTTCAGCCCACAAATGTTCTATAGGATTGAGGTCAGAGTTTTGTGATGGCCACTCCAATACCTTGAAATTGTTGTCCTTTTGCCACAACTTTGGAAGTATGCTTGAGGTCATTGTACATTTGGAAGACCCATTTGCGACCAAGCTTTAACTTCCTGACTGATGTCTTGAGATGTTGCTTCAATATATCCACATAATTTTCCTGTCTCATGATGCCATCCATTTTGTCAAGTGCACCTGTCCCTCCTGCAGTAAAACACACCCACAACATGTTGCTGCCACCCCCGTGCTTCACGGTTGGGATGGTGTTCTTCAGTTTGCATCCTCCCACTTTTTCCACCAAACATAACGATGGTCATTATGGCCAAACAGTTCTATTTTTGTTTCAACCGACCAGAGGACATTTCTCCAAAAACTATGATTTTTGTCCCCATGTGCAGTTGCAAACGGTAGTCTGGCTTTTTTTATGGCAGTTTTGGAGCAGTGGCTTCTTCCCTGGCTTTCAGGTTATGTCGGTATATGACTCGTTTTACTGTGGATATAGATATCTTTGTACCTGTTTCCTCCAGCATCTTCACAAGGTCCTTTGCTGTTGTTCTGGGATTGATATGCACTTTTCGCACCAAAGTACGTTCATCTCTTGGAGACAGAACACGCCTCCTTCCTGAGCGGTATGATTGCTGCGTGGTCCCATGGTGTTTATACTTTGTACAGATAAACATGGTACCTTCAGGCGTTTGGAAATTGATCCCTAGGATGAACCAGACTTGTGAAGGTCTACAATAATTTTTTAGGTCTTGGCTGATTTCTTTTGATTTTCCCATGATGTCAAGCAAAGAGGCACTGAGTTTGAAGGTAGGCCTTGAAATACATCCACAGGTACACCTCAAATTGACTCAAATGATGTCAATTAGCCTATCAGAAGCTTCTAAAGCCATGACATCGTTGTCTGGAATTTTCCAAGCTATTTAAAGGCACGTCCAACTTAGTGTATGTATACTTCTGACCCACTGGAATTGTGATACAGTGAATTATAAGTGAATAATGTGTCTGTAAACAATTGTTGGAAAAATGACTTGTGTCATGAACAATGTAGATGTCCTAGCCAACTTGCCAACTATAGTTTGTTAACAAAAAATGTGTGGAGTGGTTGAAAAACAAGTTTCAATGACTCCAACCTAAGTGTATGTAAACTTCTGACTTCAACTATATACATTGGTTAGTTTAGTTGTTTTATGGTTATATTTGTCTCATTGTCACTAAGCACGTAATTGGGTGGTGTGATAATACAGACTGTTTTTGTCAAGGGTGCAACCAGCGTGTGGGGCTTGCAATGGCCTGTCGCGGAGGGTTGGGGTTTGAAAAACTTAGTCAGCGGAATGGTTTGAAGATTCCGGCTGCCAAAGGGTGTTCTGTGGAAGAATCTAGCTAAAACTGTTGGCCTTAGAGTTGGGTATGATGGCATTAAATCTGCCTCAAGGCTGAATAGCGCTGTAGTGATATTCTTAGATTCCATTGAAAAGGTGAATACGATAGTTGAGAGTGGTGTTGTATTACAGGATACTCCGACGTCGGTATTTCCTCTTATGAATCTGTTCGAGAAAGTTATACTTTCTAATGTGCCACCATTCGTTAGAGATGAAGTGTCGGAGGGAGAGTTATCTCCTCATGGTCAACTTGTATCTACAATAAAGAATATGCTTTTTGGATGCACATCTCCTTTGCTGAAACATGTCATGTCTCAGAGGAGACAAGTGCACATGATTTTAAAGAAGAATACTGACAAACTGAATTTAGCCTTCAGTTTTAAGATTTGATTATGTGCTCTACACATCTACTGAATCAATGTAATGCTTTGGCTGTGGAAGAAGGGGGAGGCATTTTGGTAGGTTATTGTGCCGAAAACCAGTGCGCAGATCCAGGTAGCAGCTATAGTGACGGTACAGCTAATGCACCACCATGAAGGGATGAACATACTAAGGTTGCAGGGGAAGGGAGAAGGTGGGTAGATGTGGTTGGAAAAGTAGGAAAGGAGAGTGGGGTGGCTACGGGGGCAATTGTGTTGGGTCAGACCAAAAAGGGAGGGGAAATAGCAGGTGAGTCTGCGTCTGGGATCGCTGAGTCGGTGCTGGAAAATGAAAGTGGAGTTCAAGAGGAGAATGAAACAATGGAAAATGAAGCAGCTGTGTTTAAAGTACCGAGGATTAAGAGGAAGAATTTAAGGGGTGATGAAGGTTCTAATTCTAAGACGAAGGTAGAGATTGATAAATCAGTTGGGGATGAAACGATTGTAAAGATGATGGCGTTTTCTTCTGGGGAGGATAGTGAGAGTGAGTCATTTGACACATCACAACAAAATAGTGAGGGAAATGGGGTGGAAGGGAGGTATGGGATTGAGAAAGTACATCAATTTCTGAATTTGACAAAAGGGAAGTAATATATGCAGGATTATAATGTAACAGATTTTTTTCCTGAAAGTGATTTGTTTATTGAATCAGCAAAGGTTTTGATGTAAAAAATAACAGGGGGAGGTTTGACAAGCCCTGAAGTCGCTAGTTCAGTCGCAGTCTTAACTCTGTAAAGAGACAGAAATAGTTTTCTGTCTCTTCCTCTATATTGTTTTCCCAGCCATAAGCAGTTTTAAGAGATCTTCTTTAAATGTAAATGGGGCGAGAGAGCAAAAAAAGAGCTGTGTTGTGTTAGTTAATGAAGGGAAAGGGAAATGACAAGTTTTCTACTGGAAACGCGTAGTAACATTGAAAATGAAGTTGTGGCAACAGGAGTGTGGAGGGGGGGACAGTGGTGTGTAGTCATAAAAGCTCAAAAGTGGGGGTGTGGCTATCCTGTTCTCAAAAGGGTTTTTGCCTTTGTCATATGAGGTTGAAGAGGCAGTTGAGCAGAGGTTATTCAAAGTTAGAGCGAGGTATGAAAACATCACTATGTGTTTAATAAATGCATATGCCCCAGTGGTGGCAGATGGCAGGGTATGTTTTGTTGAGACATTATCAAATACCACTGAGAAATGTAACACTGATAATTATTTATTTCTTGCTGGGGATTTTAACTGCACAGTCAGTGATTTAGATAGAAACCACAAAGAACCTCATATAGCCTTTTTAAAATTCCTTATTGTAACACATGAACTGTGTGATATTTGGCAGAGCCAACATGGAGGCACCAGACAGTACACACGGGCCCAAGTGAGAGAGAACACCATCTCTATGGCCAGGTTAGATAGGTTTAATTGTTTTGAGCATCAATCTCAGGTCTGTAAATCAAGTGTGATAACTTCAGTGGGAATTTCTGATCATTGTTTAATAACAGAGGTGGTGTACATTAACGCTGTAAAACCCCAAAGTGCATACTGGCATTTTAATATCACTTTATTGAGTGATGCTCTCTCCAGGAAATGTTGTAGTTTTTTTCTGGGAGAGGTGGAGGTCTCAAAAGGCCAGCTGTGTATCCCTTCAACAGTGGTGGGCTATAGGGAAAATCCAGATTCAACAATTCTGTAATCAATACACGATGAACGTCACCAGAGATATCACCAGATCAATGAACGCCTTAGAGTCTGAAATAGTGGAACTCCTGACGTTGGTTGAGACCACAGGAGATCAATGCTGTACTCAGGCCCTCAAGAGAAAAAAAGCCACATTAGCAGACCTGCTGGGCATCAGAGCACAGGGGGCATTGGTGAAAAGTATGTTTCAGAGAATCTCTGAAATGGGTGTCTCATCCAAATTTGTCTTTGGTTTCGAGAATACGAATGGACAAAGAAGAATTATTCATTGCCTCAAATCAACTGTTGGACAGGAGCTCACTAGCCAAGTGAAATTAGAAAGAGGGCAGTAGAGTTCTATGCTGAGCTCTACAAGTGTGAGTACGAAGAGGATTTAACAGTGACACAACAGTTTCTTGAAGGGCTCCCACAGATGTCTGCAGATGCCCCGGGTTGAGCTAGAGCATCCATTGTCTTTGTAGGAGCTACAGTATACACTGCATTGAAATACATGGAAATTGATTGGCTTCCTGTTTAATTTTGTAAGTATTTTTGGGCTATGTTGAGAGAGGATTGGCTAGCAGTAGTTAGCGATAGTTTGACCGGGGGGTTAACCTCCAGAAGGGCTGTCCTCACCCTACTACCAAAAAAGGGTGACTCTCGGGAGGTGAAGAACTGGAGGCTGGTGGCCTTATTGTGCACTGATGATAAGATCCTGTCCATGGCTTTGTCCAACAGGCTGAGGGAGGAGATGGGCAAAATCATACACTACTGTGTTCCTGGCAGGCAGATAGCGGATAATGTTTCCCTGATTCTAGGGCTGTTGGGTTGGATGCTGGTCTAGTTTCAATTGATCAGGAAAAGGCATTTCACCGAGTTGAACACCAATACTTGTGGTGCACTTTTGAGGCATTTGGTTTCAGCTCTGGTTTTATTGCCATGATCACAGTGATATTGAATGTGTGTTGAAAGTTAACAGTGGCTTGAGGGCTCCTTTTAAAGTGTGTCGCAATATTAGGCAGTTGTGTTTGTTATGTGCCACCATCATATTTATTTCACCTTTAAGTTTATTTTTAACTAAGCAAGCCAGTTAAGAACAATGATAGCCTAGGAACAAATGGGTTAACTGCCTTGTCCAGGGGAAGAACGACCTCTTACCTTGTCAGGCTCGGGGATTCGATCTTGCAACCTTTCAGTTACTAGTCCAACACTGAGCTCCCTGCTGCCCCATATAGAGGCACCACTAAATAGCATTAGAAGTCAGATTGAAGGGGTGTACCTTTCAGAGGATATTCCTCCTACTTGTCTCTCAGCCTATGCAGATGATGTAGTTATTTTAGTGAAAAATGAAGCGGAGCTGGATAGTTTGAGTCTAATGGTTGATAGGTTTAGGGGAATATCCTCTGCAAAGGTAAATTGGCGAAAAAGTTGTGCTTTACAGATTGGGAAATGGTCTGGAGGGATTATGGCTTTGCCAGAGGGGCTAGAATGGTGTAGGGGAGCTTTTAAGTATCTTGGAGTGTACCTAGGGGATGAGGGGACTATGGACAAAATGGTGGAAGCGAGGATTAAGAGATGGCGTTGGTTGTTATCTCATATGCCATATAGGGGCACACTATTATTGTTAACAATGTGGTTGCCTCTAAACTGTGGCATCGGTTGTCATGTTTAGAGGCACCATCTGGCCTTCTGGCTAAGATACAGGCAATTATTTTAGATTTTTGGGGGGATAAATATCATTGGGTTCGACAGTGTAACGTCTGCTTCCAACTCACACTCTCAAACACATAGATCCCCTGAACACATCTCACTTTCCAGCCCACTTTCCAGCTCACACTCTCAAACACATAGATCCCCCGAACGCAGCTCACGCTCCAGATCCCAATCACCTGAATTCTGATCACCTGTTCACACACCTGTATGTCATTATCACGCACAATTTAGTTCAGTTCTTTGCACCCCATCATTGTGAGGTATTTTTTTTGTTTTGTGACACACTTCAAGTCGGAGCTCTGTTTTTGCCATAATGCAATCCTCCCATGTATGATGGTTTTGGCCTGCCTCACTAATGACGCTTTTTATATATTCCCTGCCTGTACTTTAGCCTATCGGATTCCCTGTTATCAACCTATTGCCTGATCTCCTTGACGACGTTACAAGCCTTTTCCCTGCCTGTAATGTTGCCTTTTTGGACCCCCTGTGTATGACCTTCTGCCTGCCCCTGGACCAGCTACCTGCCTCCTCCTGTGGTCCTTTACCAATAAACACCTGCTGCGCCCTGCGCTTGAAACCAGCTCTGTCTCCCATCGTGTCCATTACAGACCGTTTTTTTTTTTGTATTTGTCGAAAGAGGAGGGGGGACAAGGTCTTGTACATCTTGCTAGTAGGGCTGCTGCTTTCCGGTTCCACTTTATTCAAAGGTTGCTTTATGGACCAAAAAATATGGTTTGGAGAGGGGTGGCAGGTCTTGTAATACAGCAGGTAGGGGATTAGGTTTAAAGAAGGCTTTATTTTTGGTTGATAGTAGCCAGATTTCGAGGGAGGGAATACCTCCGTTTTACAGAGGCCTTCTTAGGGTTTGGAGTATAATGAAGGTGTCCAGAAGCACTACAGTGGAGTCAGTGCATTGGCTACGGGAGGAACCTCCAGTTGGGGCAAGATTGGATTGTACAACTGCAGCTGTTCCATATTTCTCCATGATTCTGGTGAAGGGCAAAATCGTCACCCTAAAACAGTTAATGGACATGGCTGGGCCATGGCTGAACATTTGGGGGTGAGGTCGGAAACGGTTGTTGGACAACTGCATGGAAGCTGCAGGATAGCTCTGTCAGCAGAAGAGTGGATTATGCTTAACAGTCACAAGGAAAAGGTACAAGATGAAAACGTCCCATTTCCAAGACTAGGGATTACACCCAATATCTCAGAGTCAGAAAGAAAGGTGTTATTACTGGATTTGAGAGGGTTGCAAGAGGTGGGTTTGGATGAAGTGGATGGGAAGGATTTAAATAGGGGGTGTGTCAAGGTGTTGAATAAAGATACATTGAAAAATAGAAAAATAAAAGTGGGCCTTGATGACAAGGTAAAGCCAGCATGGAGAGCACTGCACAAGCCACCGTTACAAAAGGGTACTGGTGATATGCAATGGAGGGTGTTGATGACAAGGTAAAGCCAGCATGGAGAGCACTGCACAAGCCACCAGTACTAAAGGGTACTGGTGATATGCAATGGAGGGTGTTGATGACAAGGTAAAGCCAGCATGGAGAGCACTGCACAAGCCACCAGTACTAAAGGGTACTGGTGATATGCAATGGAGGGTGTTGATGACAAGGTAAAGCCAGCATGGAGAGCACTGTACATGCCACCAGTACTAAAGGGTACTGGTGATATGCAATGGAGGGTGTTGATGACAAGGTAAAGCCAGCATGGAGAGCACTGTACATGCCACCAGTACTAAAGGGTACTGGTGATATGCAATGGAGGGTGTTGCATGGCATCATTGCAGTTAATGCTTTTGTTTCTGTAATTAATTCAGATGTTGGAGATGGATGTCCTTTTTCTAATATAAGATAAACCATTTTCATTGATTTATGGGGTGTGAGAGGATAAAGTATCTCTTTGAAATAATAGAGTCTTTGTTTACAGCTGTAGGGGAGATTTTCAATAACACTGTTTTTTGGGGGTGGGGTTTCAATATAGGAAGCAGCAGATAAGAAAATGTCAACTGTTACATTTTATTTTGGGACAAGCTAAGATGTCAAGTTCTCTGAGTAGGGAACATAAGATAGACACGGGATATAGACTGGATGTAAAATATATTTTGAAGGGATTCGTCAAAACGAGTATTTTGAGTTCTTCTCGGCTGTAAAAGATCTCCCATTGTTTGAGGAGAAGTGGGCTTACGAAGGAGCTGTTTGTTTTGTGGAGGAGGGGAAACAATCTTTTGTTGATGAAATTAGTTGAATGTAAATTGTTTTTTATCTGTATTTATTTGTTTTTTATGTTAATTTAAGTATGACACATTTGTTGTTTAATTTCTGAAAAGGCACAGTGTGCCATTATTTTGTTAATTTTTATTATCTTTATTTAACTAGGAAAGTCAGTTAAGAACAAATTGTTATTTTTAATAACTGCATAGGAACAGGGGAATGCCTTGTTCAGGGGAAGAACGACAGATTTTTACCTTGTCAGCTTGGGGATTCGGTCTTGCAACCTTTCGTTTACTAGTCCGACGCTCTAACCACTAGGCTACCTGCCAGCCCAATTTAATCGGTTAATTCATGAGTATAAAATAAAGGTTAAATAAAAACTCAATACTCCCTCTCTCTCTCGCTCACCATTTTTGTTTCTCTATCTTTCTATGTTTCTCCAAATTTCCTGAGTTATATTCCATGTCCATATAAAGCTTTCCAGATTAAGACATATCCACATATTAGATCCCCTAGACTCTATTTCTGCATCTTTTCAAACGTCCTTTGTATTCTTCCTACATTAGTCTTGTTAAACTTTGCATCCAGGGGAAAATAGCTTGGAGAGCATTGTCAATGGATTTCTTAATCTGAATATGAATATACTGTATAACCCCTCCCCCCCATTGAGTGGAGAAAAAGCACGGCTAAATACACTTGACCTTGGCAGAGCAGCGGGTGTCATGAAACTATGCCCAGCACTCGCATCTCCTCTTGGCACGGCACCATCGCTGACAGGGCTCTGAGGGTTGGCAGGGATTATACTCTTAGGGTGAAGATCATTGTAACATGTTCAAATAAGGCCGTCTGCCAAGAGGCAGTGCTGCATATTCTTCATCCAGAGATATACACACACACACACATTGTACGCTTGCACACACACACACACACATACACATAAATACTGCACACTCACATACTGCACACACACATACTGCACGCATGCACACACGCACACACACACACACACACACACACACACACACATTGTACACATGCACACACACATACATACACACACTGCCTGCGTTGCACACACATTAATACACACACACTGCATGCATGCACACACACATACAGTGGCTTGCGAAAGTATTCGGCCCCCTTGAACTTTGCGACCTTTTGCCACATTTCAGGCTTCAAACATAAAGATATAAAACTGTATTTTTTTGTGAAGAATCAACAACAAGTGGGACACAATCATGAAATGGAACGACATTTATTGGATATTTCAAACTTTTTTAACAATTCAAAAACTGAAAAATTGGGCGTGCAAAATTATTCAGCCCCTTTACTTTCAGTGCAGCAAACTCTCTCCAGAAGTTCAGTGAGGATCTCTGAATGATCCAATGTTGACCTAAATGACTAATGATGATAAATACAATCCACCTGTGTGTAATCAAGTCTCCGTATAAATGCACCTGCACTGTGATAGTCTCAGAGGTCCGTTAAAAGCGCAGAGAGCATCATGAAGAACAAGGAACACACCAGGCAGGTCCGAGATACTGTTGTGAAGAAGTTTAAAGCCGGATTTGGATACAAAAAGATTTCCCAAGCTTTAAACATCCCAAGGAGCACTGTGCAAGCGATAATATTGAAATGGAAGGAGTATCAGACCACTGCAAATCTACCAAGACCTGGCCGTCCCTCTAAACTTTCAGCTCATACAAGGAGAAGACTGATCAGAGATGCAGCCAAGAGGCCCATGATCACTCTGGATGAACTGCAGAGATCTACAGCTGAGGTGGGAGACTCTGTCCATAGGACAACAATCAGTCGTATATGGCACAAATCTGGGCTTTATGGAAGAGTGGCAAGAAGAAAACCATTTCTTAAAGATATCCATAAAAAGTGTTGTTTAAAGTTTGCCACAAGCCACCTGGGAGACACACCAAACATGTGGAAGAAGGTGCTCTGGTCAGATGAAACCAAAATTGAACTTTTTGGCAACAATGCAAAACGTTATGTTTGGCGTAAAAGCAACACAGCTGAACACACCATCCCCACTGTCAAACATGGTGGTGGCAGCATCATGGTTTGGGCCTGCTTTTCTTCAGCAGGGACAGGGAAGATGGTTAAAATTGATGGGAAGATGGATGGAGCCAAATACAGGACCATTCTGGAAGAAAACCTGATGGAGTCTGCAAAAGACCTGAGACTGGGACGGAGATTTGTCTTCCAACAAGACAATGATCCAAAACATAGAGCAAAATCTACAATGGAATGGTTCAAAAATAAACATATCCAGGTGTTAGAATGGCCAAGTCAAAGTCCAGACCTGAATCCAATCGAGAATCTGTGGAAAGAACTGAAAACTGCTGTTCACAAATGCTCTCCATCCAACCTCACTGAGCTCGAGCTGTTTTGCAAGGAGGAATGGGAAAAAATGTCAGTCTCTCGATGTGCAAAACTGATAGAGACATACCCCAAGCGACTTACAGCTGTAATCGCAGCAAAAGGTGGCGCTACAAAGTATTAACTTAAGGGGGCTGAATAATTTTGCACGCCCAATTTTTCAGTTTTTGATTTGTTAAAAAAGTTTGAAATATCCAATAAATGTCGTTCCACTTCATGATTGTGTCCCACTTGTTGTTGATTCTTCACAAAAAAATACAGTTTTATATCTTTATGTTTGAAGCCTGAAATGTGGCAAAAGGTCGCAAAGTTTAAGGGGGCCGAATTCTTTCGCAAGGTCCTGTATATATACACACACACATACTGCACGCATGCACACACATACACACACACACACACAAATACACCCAACTAGAACAGCGTGACATTCCTGAAGTCTGGGGTTCACTACAATGAACTATGGAGCAACACGGATCGAAGTTGATTGCTCATTACAAAGTCATGTGCATTATATTGTTCAACTTCAACCAATGCCAACACAATTCTAACTGTACAGCTGGTGTATGTGTGTTACTGTATGTGTGTTACAGCATCAAGGAATACAATGAAATATCAGAAAATATCTTCTCTTTACAATAGATATGCATTCTGCTCATGCTATCAGATTGACTACTGTCACAGCAAGTGCTGTCATAATGATATCAACGGTATATCTAACCGGAGTTTGAGATGAAGACCAAAGGGGAGGAATAGGGCACAGACAGTAATGCATCAGTAACTGTGCTAGACGAACCAGTCGGTCAGTCTCTAGGTGGAGCCTGGGCTCTGAGATATGGAGAGTGACAGAGAGAGTGAAGACAACCAGGTCTCCAGCCTCATCGCTAGGCTTTAATTTGGGCTGTGGGGGAAATACAGTGTCTTGTTCCCAAGGTAATAGAATTTGATCTGCTGCCTGGCTCATATTGCAGCTTTAGTTGAGATAAGCCATGGTTTCTCCTTGTGTCTGAAATGATTTGATCAGCAACTGGATGATTTCTCTCTCTCTCTCTCTCTCTCTCTGCATGCTGGGAGTGATTGGTGCATGCTGGGAATTGTTTGAGTGAAGGAGTGCGTGTGTTGTGGAGAGTTAGATATTCACAACTTTCTTTCGGTTTGCTATTTCTTGGTTTTCTTCTGTGCATGATTAAGGTTATTATTTTTACTTTTTTTGTTGTGGTAGAATTAAGTTTTTTGTTTTTCGTATCGAAATTACCCTGATTTTGGCGGGGATGGCAGCCCGAATGGGGATGCCGTCCCTGTCACTTCGGCACGGCTTTAGGTGTGTTACTGAAGCTACTGTCACGGTGGAGGAGTTTCTGGTCGCCGTAGGAGAGAAGGTAGGCTATGAGAATATTGCTTATGCATCCCGGATGAATAAAGCTGTGGTGGTATTTCTTAAAGAAGAATGTCTGGTTGATCGGATGGTTGAGCATGGTGTAATTCTTAAAGGAATGTTTATTCAAGTTACGCCGCTTTTTTCTCCGTCAACAAGGGTAACGATTTCAAATGTACCACCGTTTATTCCAAATGAGCTGTTGGAGCGCGAGTTATTGCGCTTTGGGAAGTTCGCCAGTTCAATTAAGGTTGTTCCGTTGGGTTGCAAACACCCGGCGTTGAAACAGGTAATGTCATTTCGGCGACAGGTGTTTATGTTTTTGGACTCACCGGAGCAGACTTTAGAGTTATCGTTTAAAGTCAAGTATGACAATAGATTGTATATGGCTTATGCTAGTACGGGTAGTCAACGGTGTTTTGAGTGTGGGGATGTTGGTCATAAGCGACATGCTTGCCCGAAAAGGGAGAAGGCCGAGGGAGGGGCGCAGGTGGTCCTCATAACGCCTGGGCCCACTGATGTAGGGAGAGGTGGGCCGACAGCGGCAGAGCAGCCACAAGCACCTGGTGCTGAGGAACAAGTTATCCCCGTTGAGGGCACGGGGTTGCAACTTGTATTAGAGGGAAATGTTATGCTACAGAAAAGTATTGTTGTAGAAGGTAAGGATGTATCTGAAGAGCCAGTTCCTCAGACTGGTGAGCAGGTGCCCAGTATGAGTGCTGGGGTAAAGGAGGGGGTTCATGTGGAGCTAGGCTCCCAGGTAGTGGAGGATATGCCCATTGTGAGTAACGGGGTACAGGAGGGGTTTCATGTGGAGCTAGGCTCCCAGGTAGTGGAGGAGATGCCCACTACGAGTAATGAGGTTCAGGAGGGGTTTCATGTGGAGCTAGGCTCCCAGGTAGTGGAGGAGATGCCCACTACAAGTGCTGGGGTTCATGTAGAGCTAGGCTCCCAGGTAGTGGAAGAGATGCCCACTACGAGTAATGAGGTACATGAGGGTTTTCATGTGGAGCTAAGCTCCAAGGCAGTAGAGGAGATGCCCACTACGAGTGCTGGGGTTCATGTGGAGCTAGGCTCCCAGTTAGTGGAGAAGATGACTACTATGAGTAGTGATGTTCAGGTGGGGCTAGTCTCCCAGGTAGTGGAGGAGATGCCTGGTACGAGTGATGAGGTGCAAGTGGGGAGTGTTGAAAGGGATGTGGTAGAGGGGAGTCAGTTGTCTGTGGTCTCAGCTGAAGATCAGGAGAATGATATGGATATCTCTTTAGATATGACAGCTGCTGGTGAGGACTCAGTTTATGATCTAGAGGAGGTAAATGAGTTTCTGGATCAGACTTTTGGGAAATCTGTCAAATTGGCAGATTATTTTGATGTTGATAAGTTTGTGAGGTCAGCTGTGATGTTACAGAAGACGGTGGGGTTAGACCAATTGAGTGAGAAGAAGCGGTTTCGCTTGAGGAAATTTATTACTGCTGTTGCAGCAGCAAAAGGTGGTGGGAAACGTGTTCAGGTTAAGAGAAGAAAGAAAAATAATGATGATGATCATGCTTCATAGGGTGTCTTTTTTCTCGTTGGTTTCTCTGTGGTTTCTTCTGCTTTTCTTTTCTCTTTTCTATATGGAGGTACTAAGGGTAGGTTCTCTCAATATTAATGGGGGAAGGGACAGGACTAAGAGGGCTTGGGTACTAGAAGTAATAAAACAGAAAAGGCTTAATGTAGTTTTCCTACAGGAGACACATAGTGATGAGGAAAATGAGGTTGACTGGGGTATGTGGTGGGAGGGGCAGCATGTACTCAGTCATGGTACTAATTTCAGTGCTGGGGTGGCCATCTTGTTTTCCTCAGGCTTAGGGGTGACTGTGGTATCTACAACAGAGATTGTCAAGGGTCGGGTTTTATTGGTCAAGGTGGATGTTATGGGGTTTCTGTTTGTTTTTTTGAATGTTTATGCTCCGAATGAGGGTACAGAGCGTATTGCTATATTTGATCAAATAAAGGAAACCTTAAGACAGTGTGACCAAGAGGGGTGTATGGTTTTAGGGGGTGACTGGAACTGTACAGTGGATTTTACTGTTGATCGCACCGCTGAAGAACCTCACCTGCGGTCAGCCACTTGCCTGTCTGGCCTATTAACTGAGTTTGAGCTTTCTGATGTGTGGAGAGTAAGGAATGCAAAAGTTAGGCAGTACACATGGCTAAAAATGAATGAAGGTCGTGTCAGTGCAGCAAGGTTAGACAGGTTGTATGTATCTGATCACTACTGTAGTAGGGTTGGAAAGTGTGCCATTACTCCTGTGGGTTTCTCTGATCATCATATTGTTACTGTTGATATTCACTTGTCCTGTCCACGACGGTCATCGCCTTACTGGTATTTTAATGTTAAATTGTTACATGATGTCATGTTTTGTGACAGGTTTTTGTTGTTTTGGGAAAAATGGAGGGGTATAAAAGGGAATTTTGAGTCCTTGAGACAATGGTGGGAGGTTGGGAAGGCCCAAATACGAGTTTTTTGTCAACAGTATACTGCTCTGTCTCAAATTGAGGTTAAAGAGACTATCAAGGCCCTTGAACAGGACATCAAATCTACTGAATTGAAGCTGCTCACTCAGAACGACCCTGGACTAGTCATGAACTTACAGGACAAGAGACATGAACTGAGGTCGTTTCTGCATGAAAGAGTGAAGGGTGCCTTGATTAGGTCTCGTTTCGCTTCCCTCAAGGATATGGATGCTCCTAGCGCTTTTTTTTTCAACCTAGGACAGTCGAAATTTCAACGCAAACAGATGGTCTGCCTTCGTCTCCCTGATGGGAAGGTGACCACGAATGATATTGAAATGCGTCAACATGCCGTGGATTTTTACTCATCCCCTTATAAGGCGGAGGATTGTGACTCTTTATGTACTGAACAGTTGTTACACGGTCTTCCTCAATTGGGACCTGAGCAGAGAGTCGCATTGGACGCTGATATTACACTGCAAGAGCTGTCCACAGCAGTTATGCAGCTCTCAACAGGCCGAGCCCCTGGCATCGATGGTTTACCATCTGAGTTTTACAAGCACTTTTGGGGGTCTATTGGGGAGGATTTTTATGAAGTGGTGTGTGAATCTTTTCATGAGGGTTCTCTTCCTGTATCCTGTCAACGTGCGGTGCTTTCACTGTTGCCAAAAAAGGGGGATTTGGCTCTCATAAAAAATTGGAGACCTGTTGCCTTGCTGTGCGCAGAATACAAAATTGTTTCTAAATGTCTCTCAAACAGGTTGAAAGACTATCTGGGATTGTTGATCCACAAGGACCAGTCCTACTGTGTACCTGATCGCTCTATTGTTGACAACTTGTTTCTGATAAGAGATGTTTTAGACATTTGTAAACTGTCTGCTGTAAATGTGGGTTTACTTTCGTTGGATCAGGAGAAGGCTTTTGATCGTGTGGACCACCAGTACTTGTTTAAAACAATGAAAGCCTTTGGGTTTGGGGATGTTTTTCTGTCTTGGGTGAATTTACTGTATGCTGGAGCCTCGTGTATGGTGAAGGTTGGTGGTGGTTTGAGTTGCCCCATCCCTGTCGAAAGGGGCATCAGGCAGGGATGCCCAATTTCAGGGCAGTTATATAGTCTGGCGATTGAACCAATGCTTTGTTTTTTAAGAGCGAAGCTTACTGGTTTCTCTGTGCCAGGTGTAATGAAGGGTCCCACGATAGCACTGTCTGCGTATGCAGATGACGTGATCGTTTTTATTACAGGGGGTGAGGATGTTAAGGTTCTCTCAAACACTTTAAAGGTGTATGAGGGGGCCTCCTCAGCTAGAGTCAATTGGGGAAAGAGTGAAGCGCTGTGGGCAGGTCAGCTTCAGATGGGGTCCGCTCCACGGTTACCAGGGGGGCTTCAGTGGGGCAGAGATGGAATGAAGACTTTGGGAGTTTTTCTAGGCTCCGATGTCTTTCAGAAAAAGAACTGGGAGGGTGTAGTGGAGAAAGTGTGTGCCAGACTGTCAAGGTGGAAATGGGTGTTGCCCCAGCTGTCCTATAGGGGACGGGTCCTGGTAGCTAATAATCTTGCTGCTTCTACCCTGTGGCACAGACTAATGATTTTACAGCCACCAAAGGGTCTGATACAAGAGCTTCAGAGGACCCTTGTCAATTTCTTCTGGTCTGGACAACACTGGATCAAAGCTGCAGCCCTGTATCTGCCACTGCACGAGGGTGGGCAAGGCCTGGTGGACATTTCCTCTAGGATCACGGCTTTCCGGCTCCAAGCAGTTCAGAGATTGTTGTACAGAGACTGTTCTAGCTGGGTCGAAACAGCCTACATATTGATGAGGAGAGCGGGCTGTTTGGGCTTAGACAAACATATTTTCCTCTTAAAGCTGGAGGGGGGTGATTTGACTGGCCTGACTCCATTTTATGAGTCTGTTATGCAGGCTTGGAGAGTCTTTGTCAAGTTCCGTAAAACCGGCACGCCACCAGGGATGTGGCTTTTTGAAGAGCCTCTTTTTCATAACACTGCCATCCAGTCCCGTGTTCTGGTTTCAGCTAGCCTACGTTCATGCCTATTAGGCGTGGGGTGTACCAAGCTGGGTCATCTGATGCGGAGCAGGAGCAGATTGGAGGAGCTGAGAGAAAGAGCGGGGATCCGATCATCTCGCCTACTGAGGAAGGTCGTCGATGAGGTCTGCGACTCCTTGCCAGTGCTTCATCTGCAGTATGTGACTGACATTTCCAATTCTGATCGGTGGAAGGAGGGTCTGGATTATGTGTTCCCTGCACTGATTGTTAGTGCTGCGATGGGGGCATTTGAGGAGGACGCGGGGATGCTGCTTTCCTTCGATACCCCGGAGCTGGGGGAGTTCAACGAGGTGGGAAAGAAGGCTATGTACAGAACATGTGTGAAGGTGTCCCATGCCTCTTCCCTGGAAGGGGTAAAATCGACGAGGTGGGCGGATGTGCTTGGTCCAGGTGCTTCTCCAAAAGGCTGTTGGCGATCATTGTATAAACTGCCTATTGATAAGAGGACAGCTGACCTCCAATGGAGGATAATACATGGAGCTATAGCCACCAACATGCATCTGGTACACCTGGACCCTACTGTTGGGGAGGGGTGTCCATTCTGTGCTGAAGATGAATCTCTGGCACATCTGTTTTTACTGTGTCCCAGGTTGGTTGGGATGATTGATCTGATCACTGATTGGTTCTCAACGTTGGGAGAGGTTTTCTCTTCCCAACTGTATATATTTGGGCCAAAGTACAGGTTCAGTCAAAAGGGTGTAGTTGTGTTGCTTAATTTTGTGTTAGGGGCAGCAAAATTAGCGATATGGAAGACCCGAAAGAACAGCATTCGGGGACAGGGGTCTGTGGATGTGGTGGGAATGCTGGAGGGAATGTTGGCAGCGAGACTAAGGGTTGAGTTTGCTTATTATAAACTTGTCAACAATATTGATCTGTTTTTGAGTATATGGGGTATTCAGAGGCTGTTGTGTTTTGTTACTGTGGAGGAGGAATTGGAGTTGTGTTTTTAATTGATGTGTAACTGTGGTTTTGTATGAGTATTTATTGTGTGGTGGGCCCCCAGACCCAATAAAGAGTATTTAAAACTCAAACTCTCTCTCTCTCTCTCTCTCTCTCTCTCTCTCTCTCTCTCTCTCTCGTTAGCTATCTCCTTCACTCTGGCATTCTCTCTCACCCTCTAGTTCTCTCTCTGTCTCCCCCTCTCTTCATCTCCCTCTCTTTGTCTCTCTCTCTCTCTCTCTCTCTCTCTGTAGTTCTCCCTATCTCTCGCTTGCTCTGTTTCTGTCACTATGCCTCTCCCCCTCAGAAAAGCTCACCCACACAGACATATTGAAACTCATAGTTAATGCAGTTTAAATTTGTAGTGTAATGCAGACTACAAACTCGCACATGGGGGATGTCACTTTTTCAGGCTGTTAATTTAAGAGACAAGTTCATTTCCAGTGCACTTAAGACACATTAATAAGATTAATGAATCACAAGCTACTTTTGTTTTTCAAACTAAATGTGTGTAGATGTGTGTGTGTGCGTGCGCGTGTGTGCGCAAGTGTGTTTGATTTATCAGCGAGCTAAGTGCTCTGCATAACTTCGTCCTCTCTATCACATGTTTCCTCCCGCTCCCAACCAACTCTAATCCAGCTAACCCCCCACCCAAAATAAAAAAAACATGCATATTTGGTGAAAACTTAAAGGGACAGAGTTAATGATTAAGAGTTTGGCAGGGGGGCATTGCGAGTCATTAGCCTCATTAGTTTCAACTTATATCTGTGTCACATCTTTCCTGCCATGCTGGACAGGTCTGTTAGTGCCATTAGCATTAGGCTATGATAAATATGACTGTCTGGGGGTGCTAAATCGCCAATTTAGCCCAGTCAGCATCCCTCCATCCCTCCCTCCAAGCTGGGGGAAGTAGTGAGAAGTGCTGGGGCGTCGATAGACTGGTAAAACTGCTACCGCTACACAGGGCTGGAGGATTGGAGGATTAGCATTGCTACACTAGAGCACTCTCAGCTCATTACAAGGCCTAAACACAGCGATGGACGGCTAACAACATTAGCGTCTCTTCTTCTATGCTGGAAAATGGTACCTATAACAATATCTCAAGAAAGAGAATGACCATTACAGTTGTTGGCTTTATTTTCTGATCCACTATGCTGGCAAGAAAAGTCTGAAGTATCACAGCTAGCCAGTTTGCGTTAGCTACACTACAGCCTTTACTATGGCAGTTAGCCAGTTAGCGTCATTACTCTAGGCAACAGCCTTTATCATGCCTAAGTCCCATCAGAACTTGGCCCTACTCCAGGTTTATGAAGCCTTAAGAGTGGACGGCATATGCTGCTGGATTTGGGCCGCATGCAGTTTTGCTGTGCTATTAGCAATTAAAACAATTGCTTTTCTCTATTGTTGTTTTGTTTATACCGTTAACATTTTAGGCAGATTGTGCCAATCATATTTCATTTGAGTATGTTATAAACTATGCTCTGAATCTTTTCCTGTCCACACCAACAAGAGAGAGAGAGAGAGAGAGAGAGAGAGAGAGAGAGAGAGAGAGAGAGAGAGAGAAAACTCTATTTGTAGGAACTGACTCCCCCAAGCTGAATGACTTGGCTAGGGTGAGTTTTGCTCTCATATCTTTTTTTTGTGCCCTTTTTCCTGCTCCGTTCTTGGGAGAATAATATTAGCTATGCTAGAACGGAGAGCAGGGTAACTATCTGCAGGGGAGATGGCAGCCACGTGAGAGAGTGAACTCCAAAGACGAATCCCATTTGATTATGTAACAATTACCTTTATCACTCAGCAGGACTGATGGAAGGATAGAGAAAAGCTGGGAGGGAGGGCAAGAGAAAAGACTGTTCCAGGAGACAGAGAACAGGAGCTAGCAGAAAACCCACATGTTATGCTTTATTTGTTTTCACACTGTTTCTCATGCTGGATGTCCCTGTCTTTTGTTCTGTCCCACCCTTTTCTATCTCTCTCTCTCGTTCTCTCGCTTGTTATCTTTCTCTCTCTCTCTCTCTCTCTCTCTCTCTCTCTCTCTCTCTCTCTCTCTCTCTCTCTCTCTCTCTCTCTCTCTCTCTCTCTCTCTCTCTCTCTCTCTCTCTCTCTCTCTCTCGCTCACTCTCTCTCTCTCTCGCTCCCTCTCTCCTTCTCTGAGGTCAGTCCAGTTCGAATGTGTTTGCCTGAGGTCCCAACGAATAAAATAACTAGAGATGGTGTAGTCGGAAAATGTGAACGATTATGAAGGCCAGTGATGAAGACGAGTCTAGCGACTTTCAGGTGCAGAGGCCCAGCAGGATGACTCAATCACGATTTATGACATTGTCCGGAGGGCTGACCACATGTTGGCTATCACAAGAGTCAAACACATCCATGGATTTCTCTGGGGCGTGACGTCCCCATAGAACCCTGGGAGCACAAGCACCGTTGGAGGCGTGAAGACAGGATGAAAACCTGAATGGACAAAATGAATGTTACGGTGTGAATTGTGTTAGGAGTTTATAAAGAGCTATGGATTTTGATAAGTTCTATTGTACTGTAAGGTCTCTGGATTTCCTTTTTACAGAGTTACGGTGTTTTTCTGTTCACTGAACGGCAGTCAGATCAGATGTGCGCTTCTATCATTTAGAGTTGTCGTGACAAGAATGTTTTAATGTCTTTTGTTTATTGTTTTGGCCTAGCAAAGTTGTGTTAATTAGATGATACTGAGATTTGGCACTCTGGGAAGAAAAAAAGTTGAAACTGTTCATGGAGTCATTGTTAAACCAATCTCCTGGTGTAGTGTTCCCTTAAACTATAGTGTGTTTGTTTACTTTCATACATTTAGATATTTTGTATATTTCCACATTTAATTATTCTGGTATGTACCATTTGATATTTGTATTGTTATTGCATAACTGTAATAAATCTGATTTCCTTTTAAATGGATACGAACTCTAGTCTTCATATATCGGAGTAATATTTCTTGATGTCTGGTCTAATGGTAAATGTTATTCACACTACACATATCATGTATGCTTCGCCTGTAACTGTGCATCTCTGAGTTAAGGTTAACTTAATCATTTAATGTTGGGACATTGATCGCGTAATATTAGCTCTTTGTCTATTAGCCTCTTAATAATTGCATGACGGTTATCTTGGACACATGTAACTTATAGTATTTTGAGTGTTGATGCAAGGCTTGCTACCTTGGTTAGACCCATCGATTATGATTATGGGCCTATAGCATTCACATGATAATGGAGTCAGATTGAATATTATATTATGGTCGTATTCATCTAACACTAATTTCTGTCATCCTCAGTCGAAGAGGATTTTCCCTCATGTTTAATAGGAATGACATTTGCTCTGGGAACCACAACTCACCACACACACTCTCACACAGACACACATAGATACACACACACTTATTTATTATTTTGAAGTGGCCAGTCGAGCCGATCTCAGCTTTACTGGAAGATGTGGTATATTTCCCTTACAAAAAAAACACGTAAAATGTTCATTTTCACATGTGAAATAGCTGTTTTCACACGTTGAGCTTAAATTTAACATATGAGCCATATTTTCACATGTATTGCATTAGAGTTCACATCTTAACACCACCTTTTCACGTGAGAAGAAAAACATGTTTTCATCTCACGTGAATGGCAGTTGCACATGTAAAATGTGCAGTTTCACATGTTAAAAACTTTATTATCATGTGAAAATCTGACTTTCACATGTGGAATTGTAAGTTCACCTGTGAAAACCATTCACGTGAAAATCGAATTAGTAGTTTCACATATAAGAAACTTCTACATGTAGAATTTTAGTAACAATGTTTCCACATGTGGAATTGCACATTCTGTAACGCCATTCTGTAAAAAGGTAACTTAGACGAACTTCATCTTATGTTGGTCAGTGACCATGGGAAGACACCCAGTGAAAAGAACAGAGAAACATGCATGTGTTAAAATGACATGCATGCATGTGTTAAAATGAGACCCTCTTCAAGAAGCTAGGCGTATGCCGTGTTTCATTACTTCACAGGAGAGGTATTTGAACGTTTTTTAATTTTTTATTTTCAAAATGAATTTTGGGGCAGAAATGCCTTCTGGAACATATGAACTTTCATGTGCCTTAATACCAAACTTGTGTGCCAGCTGCCAATTGAGGCAATTGAGGTGGTTTGGGATGAGTTGGACCGCAGAGTGAAGAAAAAGGGAACTCCTTCCAGACAGTTGGAAAATAATTCCAGGTGAAGCTGGTTGAGAGAATGCCAAGAGTGTGCAAAGCTGTTATTTATTTAAAAATATGTATTGAACTTTTATTTAACTAGGCAAGTCAGTTAAGAACAAATTCTTATTTACAATGACGGCCTACCTGGGAACAGTGGGTTAACTGTCTTGTTCAGGGGCAGAATGACAGATTTTTACCTTGATGGATTTTTACCTTGTCATCATCATATTTTTTTGCAAGTGTTTTTTGTTATTACATAACTCAGTATCATATTCATATTATATTTCACATGTGCAACTCATACTTGATTGTAAAATGATGTCATTATTCTACCTCAGTTTTCATAGTTTTCAGACCTACAGTACCAGCACATGAAAGTTCACTTGTTCCAGAAGGCAGTTTACGTTCAAATGTCTCTCCTGTGAAGTAGTGACGAGTGACATACGCCTAGTTTCCTGAAACGAGTCACATTTACTAAAGTTGCAACTAGTAAATCTTCTTCTGTAAATCAAAACTACATTTGCCTATGTCGAATCTGTGCACTCAGAGTTTTGGCACTAATTTTGCAAATAATTTATATAAAAAGTTTTGCAATTGTAAAAAAGCACAGAAAAATACGAGCTCTGGTGGACAGGGCTTTTTCTTCCGATCAATCAGGTGAGGTGTTGTCATTCTTGATAGTGCTTTCACATTTTACAGGGTTCCAGTTTGGAAGCACACTTTCTACTGTGCTAAATACGGATCAAATTTGTTAAAATGAATAGCAAGCTAGCTAAATGATATTCACATAATTTGAAAGCTACAACAAGGCGGTAGTAAGGAAGATGAAGGGAATAAGTGTGTCCACATACCATAACCGCTACAAAGATGATGCTTTTCTATTGGCATTACATGGCTGGTTATCTAGCTTGAGATTAACTTTAGAAAATAACTGTTTGCTCTGTGTATAGTTGGTGTGTTGTTGATTGGCTATGCTAGTTAGCAAGCTGAGATCTATACTCAAGTTCGCTAGCTTGTTAATAATGTTTTGAGGAGAACAGGCTAGCTCCCTGTATAATCAAGACAAGTGGAAATGGGGAAGTAGATTAGATCCAGTTGCTTCATCTGCAGTGGCTTCATCTGGCTGCTGCGGTGCCCAGTCGGGATGAGCTAGCTAGATGTCAATGTCGAACCAATTATTTTCTAGGAAACGCATGAATAGAACCAGCTATCTGTAGTAACATTATTTGAAACCACCGCATGCACATCATCTGTATCTTTGTTACATTCCATATTATGTTTTACTATATTGTACTGTATTGCAATCTGTCTCAAGTTGTACAAATCATCAGCATGAAGAGTACTGAATTATGCTTGAATTGTCAGGTGGACTGAATTCTCATTCAAATAATGTTGTGGTCTCTTTCAGATCTGCTAAGCACACATCTGCCTCTGCTAGCCATAAAACCACTGCCTCAGAGTGGTTGGTTAAGCTCCTTCCTGGCTGGCCCTGTCCCGGGGTGACAATAGCTTATTTGCTTATTTCCCAAGGGGCTAGGGAAAACTTGAACCGTATTCACAAAGCATCTCAGTGTTGACCTAGGATCAGTTTGTACTCCTTAAAATCATAATGAATCAAATTATATTGACTGGTGGGACCTGACACTAGATACCCGCCTTCTGTCTCCCCCTCCCGGGGGATCTGAACCCCTTGACGTGCTGCCATTCCAACTGTAGTTGTGGACGCCTGGCCTGATTTCACAGAGTGCAACATGAACATGATATTGTTATGGAGGGGCAGTGCTCATTTTCAGATGGGACTGTTAGCAGGCATGGTGTGCCTGTGATGGCCAATACAGCACAGCTTGGAACGCTGCTTGTGCAATCAGCATCCAGGATCCAAACAACCAGTTTTATCATGTCTGATATACGACAGTTTTCAGCCAGTCAGCATCCAGGACCCAAACTACCTACAAAAAAATGATATAAATAATTGTCAGAAAGATTTGAGTGAATTTTACTTTATTTTATTTTATTACCCCAACTGCTCTCTCCTTTCTCTCTTTGTCTCTCACTTGCTCTCTTTCTCGCTCTCCTCCTGTATCTCTCTGTCTTTCTTCTGCTACCTCTCTGTCTCTCTCGCAGGGGGATTTCAGGCCATCTCTGACACAGTAGCGACACTAGTCATCCATTGTGACAGTCTCACTGACTGAGGTCTGACAGACTCGCATTGTGACTGGCCGACTTGCCCAATACCGCACGCACGCGTAAGCGCACGCACGCACACACGCACACACACACACACACACATCAACACCTCCAATCCTAGCTAAAGTCTCTTCCACTCTGTCACACATGCTGTCCACTGTCAAATAAACATCACAACAACAACCTCGGAGCATGTTTAACACAGCATTGAGTTCTGGGGTTCTGTTTTTCTGTTTGTTTTTATTTTCTGCCTTGTGAGTTTGGGCCTTTAATGGTAGACAAACCCTGAATTCAGCTCTTGACAGAAAATAAGACCAGACTACAAGCATAACCAAAATGCTATGCACTCTAATATACACAGTGTGTCCAAAATATTAAGAACACCTGGTGAATCCAGTTGAAAGCTATGATCCCTGATTGATGTCACTTGTTAATCCACTTTCAGTCAGTGTAGATGAAGGAGAGGAGACATGTTAGGGAATGATTTTGATGTCTTGAGACAATTGAGACATGTATTGCGTATGTGTGCCATTCAGAGGGTGAATGGGCAAGACAAAATATTTAAGTACCTTTGAACGGGGTAACTTAGAAGGAGCCAGGTGCACCGGTTTGGGTCAAGAACTGCTTCTGGGTATTTCACACTCAACCGTTTCCTGTGTGTATCAACAATGGTCCACAACCCAAAGGACATCCAGCCAACTTGACCCAACTGTGGGAAGCATTGGAGTCAACATGGGCCAGCATCCCTGTGGAGCGCTTTCCACACTTCGTAGAGTACATCCCTCAGCAAACTGAGGGTTTTCTGAGACCAGTATAGTCTATGAGTGAAGGGCGAATTCTCACCCCAATATGACAAAATAATTTGATGTCAGTCAAGTGACTCTGAGTTCTTCATTTGTTTTGGTTTGGGAGCTGCAATCTGGCTCTTTTTTTGTTGTTGATCATTGTGACCCTCTGTCAAGAAAGAAGCAGAGTTGAAACAAGGTCATCTTATCCACAATGACTGACGCCTCTCAACATTGATTATTTTGAACCCAAAGCGTTTGTAACATTTTCTCTCTCTCTACCTACCTATCTCTCACTTTTTTTCTTGCTTCCCCTCTCTCTCTCGCTCTCCCTTTAGCTCTCTCTCTCTCTCTCTCTCTCTCTCTCTCTCTCTCTCTCTCGCTCTCCCTTTAGCTCTCTCTCTCTCTCTCTCTCTCTCTCTCTCTCTCTCGCTCTCCCTTTAGCTCTCTCTCTCTCTCTCTCTCTCTCTCTCTGTGTCTCTCTCTCTCTCACAAATACAGAACTTTCTCCTCTTTATTGCTCTCGATATTCACTTTAATTAAAGTCTCTAACATTGCAGGTGACAAAGTTGTCGTGACATCTTTGTCTGTCTGTAGCTTTTGGCAGGCAACCAATCAATCTATGTTCGAGGAGAAGCCGATTCCCCAGAGGCTAGAGAACACTCCTCTCATCTCCTCTCTGTCTCCTCTCTTTTGTCTACCTCCCCTACCGTCTCCTCCTTCCTGTCTCACTGAAGGAGGACACATTTACATTTGATACCCACATCTTCAACTGATTTCCTAGCAAACAGAGTTCCAGAATATAATAGGAATAACCACACACTCAAACAATACCGAGAATAAACAGGTGTAATGTACTGTAATATACTATATATCTAAAAGAGACAGTATCATTTGGTGTGTGACATTGCATCTGATATGGTATGACTGTGGTAAATGTATGAAACATGGAGGTGTGTGTTTTTAATATGTCTGATAAAGAAGTTTTTCTTGGCCAGGGTGTCCATGTGGGGAAGACAGCACATATTTCCAATATTTTCTGATATTTTTCTCTATTAATTCTCAAGGTATTCTACTTCCCTTTGACTCTACCCAGCCCAAGTCTGTTCCCTCATTTTGTGATCCTTATCTGTGTTGGCCAGGGCTCTGACTTTGTCTCTCTTTCCCTCCCTTCCTCCTCTCTTTCTCTTTCTTCCTCCCTGCTTAATTTATCTCTCTCTCTCTCTCTCTCCCTCTCTCTCTCTCTCTCTCTCTCTTGCTCTCTCTCCATCTCTAGTACTGTACTTCTAAGTTATCTCATTTAGCCAGAGGTCGAGTCTCAAAGCTACTGTGAGCCGTGAGCATTTACCCTTGAGACAGATACTTAGAGAGGAGAATCAGTTACAAGGAAGATTGTGTCTACAGAACTCTCTCTACTGGTTTGAAACTGTATAGTATAGTAAGTTGGAAACCTTACTCAAAGTAAAGTAATATTATTAGTTTTGTACAGTAATTGTTCTTAAGTGTTGTAGTTTTCTGCGTGTTTGTTTTGTTCTGTCTGTGAGGGATTTCTGTTGTGTAATCATGTGATTTCCGAAGGATGAGACAGAACCATCACTTTACCGTCTTCTCTATGTGGGTTATCTGTTCTCTTAAGAGTTCTTACGCTCACTCTTTCCATCTCTCCCACTCTCTCTCCACCTCTCTCTCCATCTCTCCCACTCTCTCTCCACCTCTCTCTCCATCTCTCCCACTAACTCTCCACCTCTCTCTCCATCTCTCCCACTCTCTCTCCATCTCTCCCACTCTCTCTCCACCTCTCTCTCCATCTCTCCCAGTCTCTCTCCATCTCTCCCACTCTCTCTCCACCTCTCTCTCCATCTCTCCCACTCGCTCTCCAGTTCTCTCTCCATCTCTCTCACTCTCTCTCCATCTCTCCCACTCTCTCTCCACCTCTCTCACACTCTCTCCATCTGTCTCTCCATCTCTCCCACTCTCTCTCCACTTCTCTCTCCATCTCTCTAACTCTCTCTTTCTGTCCCTCGAATCAACATATCCAACACAGTCACTCCCCTGCTCTGTATAAAGATACTGTTTAGATCTTGAGCATCTCTATAACCCTATAGACTGGTTTGCTCCCTCTTAGCAGGTAGTAGGCCTGTGAGAGAGCCAGTCACTCTTCCCTATCTGACAGGGCCAGCCAGTGTAAGCGAAGGGAACCAGTGAAATCTCTTTGTGTGGAGGACTGAAGAGAGCTATGGGAAGTCAGCAGCCATACTGCAGAGATCAATACTAACGGCCAAGCTGCTCGGCAGCAGCCTCTTTTCTTTTCTTTATTTTATTCAACCTTTATTTAACTATGCAAGTCAGTTAAGAACAAATTCTTGTTTACAATGGCCGCCTACCAAAGGCAAAAGTCCTCCTGCAGGTACGGGGGCTGGGATTAAAAATAAATAAATAAATATAGGACAAAACATACATCACAACAGGAGAGACAACACAACATAGAGACATAAGACAGCAACATAGCAAAGCTGCAACACATGACAACACAGCATGGTAGCAACACAACATGACGACAACAACATGGTAGCAACACAACATGGTAGCAGCACAAAACATGGTACAAACATTATTGGGCACAGACAACATCACAAAGGGCATTAAGGTAGAGACAACAATACATCACGCAAAGCTGCCACTACTGTCAGTAAGAGTGTCCATGATGGAGTCTTTGAATGAAGCGATTGAGATAAAACTGTCCAGTTTGAGTTTTTTTTGCAGCTCGTTCCAGTCGCTAGCTGCAGCGAACTGAAAAGATGAGCGACCCAGGGATGTGTGTGCTTTGGGGACATTTAACAGAATGTGACTGGCAGAACCAGTGCTGTATATGGAGGATGAGGGCTGCAGTAGATAGCTCAGACAGGGGGGAGAGAGGCCATCAACAAGTGGGTTTTGCGACGGGTATACAGAGATGACCAGTTTACAGACGAGTATGGAGTGCAGTGATGTGTCCTATAAGGAGCATTGGAGGCAAATCTGATGGCCGAATGGTAAAGAACATCGAGCCGCTTGATCTAGCATGGGTAGGATGGTCATCTGAATCAGGGTTAGTTTGGCAGCTGGGGTGAATAAGGAGTGATTACGATAGAGGAAACCAAGTCTAGATTTAACTTTAGCCTGCAGCTTTGATATGCACTGAGAGAAGGACCGTCTAGCCACACTCCCAAGTACTTACAGTGGGGAGAACAAGTATTTGATACACTGCCGATTTTGTAGGTTTTCCTTCTTACAAAGCATGTAGAGGTCTGTAATTTTTATCATAGGTACACTTCAACTGTGAGAGACGGAATCTAATCTAAAAATCCAGAAAATCACATTATATGATTTTTAAGTAATTCATTTGCTTTGTAAGTAGGAAAACCTGCAAAATCGGCAGTGTATCAAATACTTGTTCTCCCCACTGTATATGAGGTGATGTCCTCAAGCTTATGGTGGAGAAATTACAATATTGTTATAATGCTCTTAATATATCAAATGGTTGTTTTATGCAACAGAATAAGGAGTTGTTAGAACGCTGTGTGTGTTCTACTGAGGATGGACCTCTGGAAGATTTACCATGTCTTTGGGTGATACCGCATTCCAGAGCATGAGTTAATGTTTCTGTTCTATAGGGTGCCAGGGAGAGATGACCCCAGGGCCAGACCCTGGTCTCTACACAATGAGATACTGTCTGCTGTGAATTCTAAGTATATTTCATACTAATCTTAACTTCGTTATAGGGGGCTGCATTTTCACTTTTGGATAAATAGCGTGCCCAATTTCAACTTCCTGCTACTCATGCAATATAATATAAAATATGCATATTATTAGTAGATTTGGATAGAAAACACTCTGAAGTTTCTAAAACTGTTTGAATCATGTCTGTGAGTATAACAGAACTTATGTAGCAGGCAAACCCGAGGACTAACCGTTCAGAATGTTTTTTATTTTGAGGTCTCTGTCTGTTCAGTGAGTACTCATTGGGAAACCATATTTCTTAGGCACTTGTTTTCAGTTCCTACTGCTTCCACTGGATGTCACCAGTCTTTGGAATTTGGTTGAGGTTATTCCTTTGTGCAATGAAGAAGTACGGCCATCTAGGAACTGGGTAACACTGTTGAGAGTTGCTCAAGATTTTAAAAGTAGCCTTGGTTTGTTGTCTTCCTGTATTGAACACAGATAGACCCGTCTTCAATTTGATCGGTTATTAACATTTAAAAATACCTAAAGTTATATTACAAAAGTAGTTTGAAATGTTTTGGCAAAGTAGTATCTTACATGTGTGATTTAACCTCTTGAAACTAGGGGGCACTATTTTCATTTTTGGAAAAATAACGTTCCCAAAGTAAACGGGCTATTTTTCAGGACCAGATAACAGGATATGCTCTGACTTTGTCTGACTTGTGTGATAAGTTTGTCTCTCCTCATTTGATAGTAAAGAAATTAACCACCACAAGCTCCAAACACTCAGAGGTAGTAATCAAACCTGTGGGGAGAGGGGCATTCTTCTTACCAAACCACATGACCTTTGTTTTGGAGGTGTTCAGAACAAGGTTAAAGGCAGACAAAGCTTGTTTGACACTAAGAAAGCTTTGTTGTAGAGCGTTCAACACAAAATCCGGGGAGGGGCCAGCTGAGTATAAGGCTGTATCGTCTGCAAATAAATGGATGAGAGAGCTTTCTCCTGTCTCCTATCGAGTCGTCTCCATCTAAACGCCGAACGCCAGTCTCTGATTGGTCTGCTAGTGCCAGGCTGGAATGTATGGATCTCTGTGTGTGTGTGTGTGTGTGTGTGTGTGTGTGTGTGTGCGTGCGCGTGTGTGTGCGTGTGTATTCGCACGCGCCTTTCAGTGGCGGTTCTAGACCATTTCAACTGGGGGGGGGGGGGGGGGGGTAAGCTGGGGCCAGTTGTACTGTTAGAGGGGCCAGTTACATTAGACGTTATTGTTGTCACATCGTTTTCTTCACTGATTTGCAGGCATTAGCAGGCAAAAGACCATGTTCATAATCATCATCGTTGCCACTTTCTAATAACGGATGCAAAAAAATAACAATAGCAAAAATTCAGTTATGTAAATATGATTTCATACTCCACATTTAGGGGGGCCACAAGGGGGTCCAACATTTTTCTGCCCCCCCCTCCCCACTAGTGGTGCCTTTATGTCCTTCTTCAACCGTCATCCTTTTAGAACTCAGACAATACACTTGTGTGAAATGGAAAGGGAACAGTGGAATGAATTACTAAACTGCTTTCCATGCTGAGAATATTGTTGAGAAAAGGTGAGGTAGATGGGCATAAGAAATAGGTAAGAGCGCCTGACAATGACAAGCTGACAGGCAGGATGAAAAGTAGATCAAAAAGAAAGGGGAAAAAGCTACAACAAAGGGCTGTTGACCAGGATGGAACAAGACATGTGTGACAGCAGTTTTAAAGGTGGCCCTGCACACAGATCGATGGCTGCAGAATAGAAGTGCTCGTCACATCGCTAGTCCCCCGTCCCTATGTCTCATCCCCCGCTGTCTGTCTCTGTAGCACCATAGAGCCACAGCTAGGAGACTGACTATACTACAGATGATACCAACATAACCTACAATACAAAGTCTGGGAGGGAGAGAGGGAGCGACTTGTCTCAGGTTACGGTTAGGGTTAATAGCCTACTGTGGGTGTTTCTGAGCCTCTATGGTTCCTCCAGCCCCTGCTCCCTTGCAGGGAGAAGAAGAGAGGTCAAAGTAAAGGGAAGAGAGGGGCATCATAATGTAAAAAATTGTTCATTAAACTAATATTTATTTATTAACTGATTCAACTTCTTTTTTTTGTTTACTCAACTATTCAGTCAAAGTGTTACTTAAACTCCAACTTAGTTTGGGCCAGACTTAAGTTAGGGAGACCCACACATTCAAATGGTGCTTTTAACATGTTTTCAATGTACATATTTGACACACATTGACATCGTGCGTGTTCATTTATAAAGGAATTCTTATTCAACACGTCCTCACCTGGGATTTGAACTCACGACCTCTTGATTCATGGCATTCTGATCTTCCTGCTTACCTTTCCTGCTATGCTACCAAACCATGTATGTTATAAGCACTGTACTGTGTGTGTGTCGGTGTCGCTAACCACATTTTTGCCGAGGTTTTTTTCAAGTGTGAGAAAAGTTTGGGCCAACAAAACATTCAGGTAACACTTTCACTGTAAATTTGAATCAACTAAAAAAAATTCTGTGGAGTCAGTTACTAATAAGTGATCAGCTGAATCAACCAGATTTTTTTTTTTTACAGTGTGTCGAGAGGAGAGGGGGGCAGAGGGGGCATCCTGTACCCAGACCCAGGTGGAGTTGTGTGGGTGCATCCTGAGCTCCTCCGGGAGATTGGATCACCTATCATCAAATTCAATCAGATCCACTCTGCGGTGCACGAGCGAGCACATGCAGCGAGGTATCAATAATGACACACAGGAATTATTCCACGTAATGTTCATCAAAACACGGGTGGAATGAGACATTATCAATATTTATGTCCCGAGTGATTTAATAAGGTCTGCGTGTTGAAGTTCACACCGAAAGAGATGCTGGTGATTCATGGCCTACATGAAAACAATAATTGCACTATATGTGAAGAACAGCTTCCTGTATTTAGCATTGACTCTGCCCACTGCTAATGGGTTTAGTACATGTACAAGTACTTCATTTCAAGTAAGTGACAGATATATGAATAGTAATGACTACAGCAATTGATGGCTGGATGGCACCCACCATCCCCCTTATTTCTTAAATATGAGTGTTTAATTAAGCTGAATTATTAATTAGCACTTCGTCATATTCAGAGAGACGTGGGGGTAAGGAGGAAGTGATGGGGGTGTCTTTGTTTCAGACTAGTAAATGAGTTTTTAGACAAATGACTCATAGTGCTGAAGATCTTTAACTCCCCTACACTCTGAGACCAGTGCAGCACTGACGCAGGTCAATGACGCGCCGGCCCCGGTGACATAAACGAAGAGGTGGATCATGATGATCATTTTCCTCTGTGATGATAATGTGGTATTAAATGGACCCCATGGAGGAGCTGCATTAGCTCCACAGGTCCACACTATTAACAGCGTCAGGGCCATGATATAGGGCTAATGCACTCTCTCTCTCTCTCTCAGTGTTATGTTGACATTCATCACTCAACCAGTGCAGTTTAAAACGAATGCACTAAAACTACAAAACAAAAAACACTAAGAACAACTGGATCGTTTGCCTGAACTGAACACAGGCCTCTCCTCAAATACTGAAAACCAGCTCAACGTTCCTCATCAACAGCTGGACCTTGTGCAGCCATATTTATATGCTCAACTAAGTATGAGGTATTGTGCCCGTAGTGTTATCTTCACTACTTGCAATTTGTCTTTTTGTCATCCAATATCAAATGTTGAATATGAGACCTGAATTAAGCAGGATATAGCAGTATATATTATTCCATAATGTCACAAAATCAATACTGATCTGATATTCATATAAAATGAAATATCACTCTGTGTCAGCTTGGTATTAATGCTTAAATCATACAGGAGAAATGGAGGGCTTTTAACAGCACAGAGGATTGTGCAAGGCTTTGTGTGCAAACAGTTCCATTATGGTATGTTCATGCAATCAAAATAATATGGTGGACTTAACAAATGTCATTGTAATATACTTTAGTTTAAATAATGTATGCCTAGTTCATGAACTGCAAATGAAAGCACTAAATGTTGTTTTCCCATAGTAAGTCCACACTTGTAATGTAAGATGTTTACAGGATAAGTGGAGCATAAAGAAGAATCATACCTACGCAGTAGAAATTACACAATCTAATGTGTAATTAAGGTCTATTGTACTCCCCAAGACAGGGCCTTTTGCTCAATGACATTTTACTCTTAGATAATTAAGTTCTTGGTTAAATGAAGGCCAGACCAGACAATGTTCATAACGATGTCTGGAAGTGGCAACAATTCTTCCATGCAGTGCTTGAGGGGAATGTTGGTCTGTGAACTACAAACTGCAAGGGGCGCAAAGATTATTTCACTCTTTAAATTCGGCAAGATCTTTACAAGGTTGACACTCGCACACAACAGAGTCGAATGCATACATGTAGGAAGGCTGGAAGGGAGGTGGCCAAAACGATTTGTCAGTGAGGAATGCAGTCTGCAATGACTCTTTCTGTGTTTCTGTGCTTCAAAGGAGGTTAGAGAAGAAGGCAACAGAGGTCAACATCTTTTGTCTCCCGTCACCTGTCATCTAAGTGCAAAGTGATGTGGGTGATGACAACCTTTCCCACACACTGGAGATGCACGTGCACGCACATGCGCACGCTCGTAAAACACACATACGCACACACCTGTTTTACACACTCTTCACCCACCTCCCCATCAGGCTCTGTGGGGATAATGGCCATGGTGTTGTGACCATTTCACACCCCTTGCCTGGGCCAGGTGACATTTTAGCAGTCTTTCATAATGTCACACCCCCAGACGCCCTCCACCCATACCCCCCTCGCCCTCATAACACCCCATAACCCCCATCCCTCCAACACACAACAACAACGTGGACCAGAGAGACATGACTTCCATCGTTTTCCTTCTCAGAGCCATCTGGTTTAATGAGTCAAGTTGTTCCTAATGTCCTGTACATCTACGGACCGCTTGATTAGGGCCCATCATTGATCATTGAATTCGGCAAGATCCACAATCAACGTCCACAATCCTCAGGCTGAATTGAAGGTCGACACAACGATGGCCCTTCCCGTGCTCTGTGCTGAGGAAAGCAGATCTTTCAAGATCAGGCAGTTAAAAACAATGCCTGTTTAATCACCACAGAATGGCGACAAAAGGTGTTTAAAAAGTGCTGCTCACGCAGAATATGTTCAATTAGACCACAGCCTTCCTTAGAGAGTTCTTATTCTATTTTAGGTTCATGTCTCAAATCTGCTTACAGACATATGGAGACACAAACGAAAACACGCACACACACACACTTTCGCGCACAAACATGCCCACAGACACACAGGCACACAGGCAGGCACTCACACACACGCGTGAGCGGACTCACACGATACGCACCTAAGGAAGACACACGCATGCACACATGTGCACACACGGACAGTGAGTGCTGATGCTTGGTGTTTTGTGGTTCATCTAGAGTGGTGATGAGGAGTCAGAGGTCCAGCCATCAGTTTCATTAGGAGTTCATCTGACAGAAGGACAGACAGCAGCAGCCTCCCAGTCACACAGCCACAGAGAGTTAACACCACGCATGTAGTTAACGTTACGCTGCACTCTAATCTGGAGCACTGGACACTGTCAGAACTCCTTGGCTGCACACACAAGTCTCTGTCTCACTTTTTCTGTCTCTCTGTCTCTCTCTCGGTCTCTCTGTCGCTCTGTCTGTCTATGTCTCACTTTTTCTGTCTCTCTCTCGTTCTCTGTCTCTGTCTCACTTTTTCGGGCTCTCTGTCTCTCTCTCGGTCTTTGTCTCTCTGTCTCACTTTTTCTGTCTCTCTGTCTGCCTCTTTGTCTCGGTCTCACTTTTTCTCTCTCTGTCTCTGTCTCACTTTTTCTGTCTCTGTCTCTGTGTCTCTCTGTGTCTCTGTCTCTCTGTCTCTGTTACTCTGTCTCTGTGTCTGTTGCTCTGTCTCTGTCTCGGTATCTCTCTGTCTTTCTCTCTCTGTCTCTCTGTCTCTATGTCTGTCTCTGTGTCTCTCTGTTTCTCTGTCTCTGTTGCTCTGTTTCTGTGTCTCGTTATTTTTCTCTTATTCTCTCTCTGTCTATCGCTCTGTCTCTCTATCTTTCTCTCTCTCAGTCTCTCTGTCTCTCTGTCTTTCTCTCTTTGTCTTTCTCTCTCTGTCTCCCTATCTCTGTCTCTCTGTCGCTGTGTCTGTGTGTGTGCATGTGTCTGTGTGTCTCTCTGTCTCTGTCTCTCTGTCTCTGTTGCTCTGTCTCTGTCTCTGTGTCTCTGTCTTTCTCTCATTCTCTCTCTGTCTTTCTATCTCTGTCTCTCTATCTCTCTGTCTCTGTCTCTATGTCCGTGTCTCACTTTTTCTGTCTCTCTGTCTCTCTGTCCCTCTTTATCTCTGTCTTTCTCTCTCTGTCTCTCTATGTCTATCCCTCTCTGTATCTCTCTCTCTCTGTATCTCTCTCTCTCTGTATCTCTCTCTCTGTATCTCTCTCTCTCTCTCTCTCTCTCTCTCTCTCTCTCTCTCTCTCTGTCTCTCTCTCTGTCTCTCTGTCTCTGCCTCTGACTCTCTGTCTCTGTGTCTCTCTGTCTTTCTCTCACTCTCTCTCTGTCTTCCTCTCTCTGTCTCTCTGTCTTCCTCTCTCTGTCTCTCTGTCTCTCTCTGTCTCTCTATGTCTTTCTCTCTCTGTCTCTTTATATATTTCTGTCTCTGTCACTCTGTCTCTGTCTCTCTCTCTCTGTCTGTGTCTCTCTGTCTCTCTCTCTGTCTCTCTATGTCTCTCTCGCTGTCTCTCTATGTCTCTCTATGTCTCTGTCTCTGTCTCTTTGTCGCTCTTTCTGTCTCTGTCTCTGTCTCTCTCTCTCTCTCTCTCTCTCTCTCTCTCTCTCTCCCCATTTATTTGTGTTGTTCTTTTTTTGCCAGCAGCTTTTTGCACCAGCCAGATAACGACACAAAATTCTATTTCTCGCAAAGTTGACTCCTTAATGGGAAAGTCATCCCAGTTGAAGGGAGAGCAGTCTTATGTGGCTGTCTTTGATAGGTATATGTTCCGTTATCATATGGGTTAGTATTTAATGGCTGAACAGGGTGGGCTTCATGTCTCTTCATGTCGTACGGAGGCCTAGGTGTTCTCCCAAGAGTTTCTTTTAGGAGAAAGAGAAGATTTGTCTAATTACCTCAATCCAAAGAGTTACTTTATATTTCATGATCCATTGATTATGTTTCATTATATAAAAAAATAACAAAGATGGTTGATTTTAGGTCTGATGATGTTATCATCTCCTCCTTTATTAATTGATGTCCTTGACTAGGTCACTTTGTCCTTATGGGCAAATAAAGGCATTCGAGAATTATGAGGAGCCAATGATTTCCGATACCTGTGAGGTCATCGTTGTTTAATTTAGAGACCAATGGAAGTATGGAAAATCTATGTTGTCTATAATCACCACACAAAGCACCCCGGCGCCTTGGGCACGCTATCCATTTATCTACCAGGAGCGTCCTCGAAAAACAAAGACGTCGTTGCGGTGTTGGAGGAAGATGACGGGTTAGATTAACGTTGGCAAACTGATGAATAACCATGTTTGATGAATTTCATCAATTACTTTCATCAATTACATTGGAAAGGTGAATGTTGAGGAAGCAAGAAACAACACAGAAGGAATGTGTTTGCTAATTAGATATTCACTAATTATCATACATCACTGGCTTGATTCACGGTCATTAATTAATCAGAAAGTTGATAAGAGACGCTTGCTAATTGCGTCCGCGAGACCGATGCTATCAAACTAATAAACCGCTATGACTATGCAATTCTTTACAAATATCGGCATATTATAATAATTTCGCTTACGCATCTTAATTAATCGGAATTGGCTCAATAGATAAGGCCAGATAGAGAGTATGAAGAAAACCCTGACTTGACCATAGCAGATTTGTCTTTACCATGTGTCTCACGGACAATAAGTTTGGTTTCAGGTGTGTGTGTGTGTGTGTGTGTGTGTGTGTGTATGTGTGTGAGTGTGTCTTACTGAGAGGCTGAAGGTCACAGAGGACACATGGCGGTGCACCGCGGCGAGGCGTCGGCAATGACAGCAGCGTGTTTATGATCCTTTTCGGCGCCATTCATCACAGAAATGAATCGTAGAGAGACAAAGCAGCTTCCTGCATGGCTGACATCTCCTATAACCGTCACCGTCTGCCGTCTCCTACACCGGCAGAACAACAGCTCCACGGATGGTGATGATTATGATTCATCCCACACAGGTCAACTGTTCACTGCTGTTCTCCCCCTGACAAAGTTTTGTTCTGTTTTCATAATATCACCAAAGATACATCTCAGGATTGAGCATGACGATCCTGATGGATTGGACTCAGGTGTGCCCAGGCGACCGACGGGTGACCTTACATCACCTTTCTAATGTCAGCGCTGACCATAACAGTCTGTCTATATATTCACAGAGGGAAATACAATTCTTCAAATGTCTCAGTCGCAACAGAGAACAGATCGATTTCCTGAGACAGCCACAATTCCCATGTTTATACGCCACTTCCCGAAATATCTGAATCCGTTTCTGCATCAATTATTCACGGTCAGGGTATAGGAGACGGGACTGGTGCCCTGGCAGGACGGCAGTGTGCGGTGAGCCGGTGAGGCCTGAACAGTTAAACGGCTGTGACGGCTCACTGATCCGCTGCCAAAACAACCGGCACGGAAAAAGGACCACAATACATCTGGAGGCAGGTGGGCAGCACCGAGAGGTGTGATGGAGAGATAGGATCATCCGGGGGGGGGGGGGGGGGGTACCCTCTGACTGAGGAAAACATGCCATTAGCTATCGGCCACGGGCCAGGGAACACGGAGAGAGAGGGAGAAGGAGGAAAAGAGAGATGGAAGAGGGAGGAGAAAGAGGGAGAGAGACAGACTGATGCTGGGGTGGATAGACAGAGACTAGATTTTGGTTTGCAGAAGCAAGACACTGAGAAGTAGAAAGAGAAAAATGCTATACCCAAGGGTGTAGAGACAGGAAGTAGAAACCACTATTGGGTTGACATAAAAGGAAATAGAAGAAAGGACAGCAGTAGACGAGGGGGATATTTTTAAAAAGCTGGGTCGGAGCCAAGGAGGATTAAGGGGCATGTTAGGGGAACCACAAAGGGTGACAGCCAAGAGGGGGCATGTTAGGGGAATCACAAAGGGTGAAAGCCAAGAGGGGGCATGTTAGTGTAGCAAACAGGAGGAAGTGGGGAGCCAGAGGGCCATGTTAGGCCAACAGGGGGAGGGTGTGTGTGAGGCGGTGTGAGCCAAGCAATGGCAACACGCTGCTTAGAAGTGATCTGTGCTGGCTGGCTGTCTGACTGTGTGTGTGTTGCCTGTGTTGCCTGTTTTGCCACACGGAGGGGCAAGGGGAAGCAGAGACATCGCCAGGCATCACACACAAGCTGTATGGCCTCCTCAAGCCAAGAGGAGAGCAGGGGAAGAGAGAGGAGGGGAACGCTGTCTCTCACAGACACACAGGGGTCGTTTTATACAAACGTTTCACTCCTCGCACATGCTTAGCGCCACACTGTATCCGTGGGGTGACAACACATTTACTGTCAGACAGATGATTCCAATGAAAAGGGAAGACATATTGACCCCTCCCTCCCTCCCTCCCTCCCTCCTTCCCTCCTTCCCTCCCTCCCTCCCTCCCTGAGATGTGTATGGTAGAAGCAGACAGGAAGACTGGTGGGAATTTCACCAGGCTGGCTCATTGTCAAGGCAACGGTTGCCGTGTGGTTCTACCTGGCTGTTTGGCCAATGGATTTGACCGTACTGGGTTCCAAGTGGAACAGCTGTGCGTCAGCTCAAGGGGTTAACAATCAGACTTAGGTCCATATGTGTTTATTTTAGTTCTGCCATGACAAGCTGCAGCCTACAGAACATTCACCAGATGGTAAATAAACGTTTCATCTTTAAGAGCGTGGCCATGTCCGAATACCTATACTTTTGTCCTAAATAGTAGGCCTTTTGAGTATGCAGGGAAAAAAAGGTTTTAATAATATGTGACATTTCGAAAAGCGAGTATACTTTAAATGCTCGGATGTGATTCTCATTTTGGCTTTGACGACAGCTGGTCTATTAGATATGGGGATGTGCTACCGGAATCAAGGAACATCGAGAAACAACGCAATTGTGCATTACTTATGTGGAAATAGAATGTGTATAGTTTGTGAATTTTCGAAGACCGAGTATGGTTTAAATGCCAGGATGTTGCACACATTTTGGCTCGTCATCCGCAAGTGATAGGCCCTAGCTCTCTTCACGTAGTACAACAACAAAACGAAGCTACATAATTGGGAAGATGCCGAATAGCGAAGCTTCTGCCGGGATATTCAGATGTAGACAATAGTCTTTTGATTTGAACATTTGATATGTTTTTGTGTGAGTACTAGGCTATTTGATTTCATTGATATATGTTACAGCACTTTGGCTTCACTAAATATGTTGAAATGGAACCAAATGATCTGTTTCCATCTTCAGTCCAAATCAAATGTTTCTGTCTTCAGTCAAATGTGATAGTCTGCCTATAACCAGCCTGAGTAGGCCGATAACTCCATTACTATTATATTCAGAGTTTAGAGAAATTAATCACATTGGAATTTATCTATTATCAGGCTGGTTAATTCGATGCATGTACTCGACCCCGCCCGACCTACTCAGCCATAGCGTTGTGGCGATGTCATACTGCATACTCTTAACTAAACGGTACGTGCTAAATAGTATGTGATGATGAGTACATAGTATACAGTGTAGGTATGTAGTACGCTAGAATGGGTATTTGGAAATGGCCAGTATTTCTAATGAACAGTAGTAATATATATTCTCAGATAATGCTATCCTATTCACCTTTGTTGTGTCTTTGGCTATGCCGGATTATGTGATATGACTTACTATTCTATAAAATGTATATTTATAGAGGTGTTATCTTCCGAATAAACTCTTAAAGACCTAGTCATATTTTACATCAATAGCAGTCAACATTAATCTTCATTTTACTTCAGTCTCATAATCTGAAAGTTGTACATTCTTGGTTATCTGCAAGAACCCTGGCTAACAAGTTGAATCAGCAATACAAAATTGGGATTAATTATTTATTTACTAAATACCTAACTAATCACACAGAATTCACATACACACAATTAATCATAACTTGATTACAAATTACGTCATAAAGGAAAACATCCCTAGCGGGCGGAACAGATATGACAGCTTGTTACACAAAGGAAAAGGGGCTGGGTTGAGTGAAAGAGCAGGAGACTGAGGAACAAAGGGAAAAAGCTGTGCTATCGTAAATACAGTATCTTATGCATTCTAAATTACCGGCCATTTATAAAAGGAAAATACAATAAATATTTACTATGAGCTGCGCTTCGGTAGGTTGGTGGTAGATGGAAGGCCGTGTTGCCAAACCGAGTCCTTTGAAGAATGTCTCTCGTTGTCAATTGGATACGTTGTAGGAGCGTCATTGGGTGATAGAAAGGATACTCTGTCTGTTCCTTCCTAACCGTCGTTGCTAACTCAACGGCTAGGAGGTATCACTTCTGTAGTGAATAAGAGTTCAAAGTTCATACCATTCGCAACCAAAGCTCATGCTGATGTTGACTTCGTTCTGTAGTTATTTTCTGAACCATTCTGACATAGGACCGTCGTCCCCACATCTTCAGAACAAGAAGTTCTGTTGTCGTCAAGGCTTTATATATTGTAAGGGAGAAGAGGGTGTGTTTGAAAAGTTGTATAGCCCATGTCCCTTCACAGAGGCGGGCCACTGAGTGAGCAGCCCTAACTTATGAAAGCCCAAATCTCACATTTTAGAAGCTAAAATCACATTTCATCCCATCACAAATCATTTCATATTCAAACATTTAAATTGAACAACAATTCAATGTGAATCCGATAACTCTGATGTGTAGACTTTCCACTGTAGAGTTTATGTCATCTTATCATTGATGAGAATGTCTCAGATGACAACCGAACTGACATCATATTCATTAACCTGTTGCGACGACCAAACCCGGATCCGGGATTCTATTTATAGACCCAAGCTCATTACCATAACGCAACGTTAACTATTCATGAAAATCGCAAATGAAATGAAATAAATATGCTATCGCTCAAGCTTAGCCTTTTGTTAACAACACTGTCATCTCAGATTTTCAAAATATGCTTTTCAACCATAGGAAAACAATCATTTGTGTAGCAGTAGCTAGCTAGCGTAGCATTTAGCGTTAGCATTAGCGTTAGCATTTAGCAGGCAACTATCACAAAAACAAGTAAAGCCTTCAAATAAAATAACTTACCTTTGAAGAACTTCTGATGTTTTCAATGAGGAGACTCTCAGTTAGATAGCAGATGCTCAGTTTTTCCAAAAATATTATTTGTGTATTAGAAATAGCTCCGTTTTGTACATCACATTTGGCTACCAAAAAAAAAAAAAAAAAAAAAAAAACGAAAATTCAGCCCTCAAAACGTGAACTTTTTTCCAAATTAACTCCATAATATCGACTGAAACATGGCAAACGTGGTTTAGAATCAATCCTCAAGGTTTTTTTCCACATATCTCTTTGATTATATATCCTTCGTGGAAGCCTGGTTTCTCCTTGCTCTCAAATGGAAAAATAATTGCACCTGGCTTTGCGCTCCAATTTCAACGCAGGGACACCAGGCGGACACTTGGAAAATGTAGTCTCTTATGGTCAATCTTCCAATGACATGCCTACAAATACGTCACAATGCTGCAAACACCTTGGGGAAACGACAGAAAGTGTAGGCTCATTCCTTGCGCAATCACAGCCATATAAGGAGACAATGGAAAACAGAGCTTCAGAGATTCTGCTCATTTCCTGGTTGACGTATCATCTTGGTTTCGCCTGTAGAATGAGTTCTGGGGCACTTGCAGACAATATCTTTGCAGATTCTGAAACTTCAGAGTGTTTTCTTTCCAAAACGGTCAATAATATGCATAGTCGAGCATCTTTTCGTGACAAAATATTGCGCTTAAAACGGGAACGTTTTTTATCCAAAAATGAAATAGCGCCCCTAGAGATCCAAGAGGTTAAGTACCACCGCATATGTTAAATTGTTCGGATTACCAGAATATAGTTCATTTCTCCCCACCTACTGATGTTCCCAGAATCTCTATGTTAACCAAGGGTTTTTTCAATGTTACCTCAGTAGGTTAGAGAGAGGAAAAAGGGGGGGAAGAGGTATTTATGACTGTCATAAACCTATCCCCCAGGCCAACGTCATGACACCTTTTTGCCCACTATTCTGTCCATTCAAAGAATCCTACGAGCCTTTGAGCCTTTAAGAGAGACAGTTCTTATGAAAAGACAAGGTCGGTTCTTAGACAGTGTACAAACTATATGAATATGCAGCCGGAACAGTACAGTACACTATCTTCATGCTCTGGTCCCACTGGTATTGCCCACTGCTGGTATTTACAGGCAGGGTGTGTGTGTGTGAGAGAGAGAGAGGGGGGGGGGGGGGGGGGGGAAAGAGAGAGAGAGAGAGAGAGAGAGAGAGAGAGAGAGAGAGAGAGGGAGAGAGAGAGAGAGGGAGAGAGGGGGGGCGAGGGAGGGTGGGAAAGAGAGAGAGAGAGAGAGGGAGAGGGAGAGGGAGAGAGAGAGAGAGAGAGAGAGAGAGAGATAAAAAGAAAGAAAGGTAGAAAGAAAATAAAGGTTTTATTATTTATTTAATTTTATTTAATCTTCATCTAACTAGGCAAGTCAGTTAAGAACAAATTCATATTTACCATGACGGCCTACCAAAAGGCAAAAGGCCTCCTACGGGGATGGTGGCTGAGATTGAAAATAAACAAATGACATCAAAATATAGGACAAAACACACATCACGACAAGGGAGACAAGTCAACACGACATAAAGAGAGACCTAAACTACAACATAGCAAGACAGCAACACATGACAACACAGCATGGTAGCAACACAACATGACAACAACATGGTAGCAACACAACATGGCAACAGCACAACATGGTAGCAGCACAAAACACGGTACAAACATTATTGGGCACAGACAACAAAACAAAGGGCAAGAATGTAGAGACAACAAAACATCACGCAAAGCAGCCGCAACTGTCAGTAAGAGGGTCCATGATTGAGTCTTTGAATGAAGAGATTGAGATAAAACTGTCCAGTTTGAGTGTTTGTTGCAGCTCGTCCCAGTCGCTAGCTGCAGCGAACTGAAAAGACGACCGACCCAGGGATGTGTGTGCTTTGGGGTCCTTTAACAGGATGTCTGGCAGAACGGGATGAGGGCTGTAGTAGATATCGCAGATGGGGGGAGTAGAAAGAAAGAAAGAAAGAAAGAAAGAAAGACAGAAAGAGAGGTAGAAAGATTAAAGAAAGATTGTCACACTCTGACCATAGTTTGCGTTGTTTGTTTCTATGTTTTGTTTGGTCAGGGTGTGATATGAGTGGATATGTCTAGTTTGTCTGTTTCTATGTGTTTGGCCTGATATGGTTCTCAATCAGAGGCAGGTGTTAGTCGTTGTCTCTGATTGGGAACCATATTTAGGTAGCCTGTTTTGTATTGTGGGGTGTGGGTGATTTTTCCTGTTTCCAGTGTTGGTATTCACGTTACGGGACTGTTTCATCTTCGTTATTTTTGTCGATTCATTGTTTTTGTTCGTTGTTTAAGTATCCCATTAAAAATGGATAATCATCACGTTGCATTTTGGTCCTCCTCTCTTTCTCCCGAAGACGATCGTTACAAAGATAGAAAGGAAGGAAGGGCACGGCACGTCAAGGATGCGGAAGCACAAGGAAAGTTGGAAGTGGAAGTCTCTCTGTTTGTTGGGAAAGTTGGCGCTCCGCCACTCTGGCAGATTGTCATGTTCTACTGCAGCTCTAAGTGTCCTGAGAGATCAAAAGCAGGAGAGGGACATGTTGGTTCTGTCATCACATAAGGCTTTGAAGTGGTGATGATGAACAAACTCAAAAGTTACAAGGCTCTCTCTCTAAAACTAACTCCACAGAACATTTCCAGCATTGAGATGCGGTTTTAGCATGGAGTAGCCATGGCCGTCAGCGCGACTAAGAACTTGTCACCACACATTGATGTGCTTCAAAAGTCACCAAAGTCAAAATTAGTTTTAAGTTGGGGAGGTGTTGAATCACTTATAGTACATTTAGTCACTTAACATGTATTTGAAGCGTCTCTCTTCTCATATCCGGTAGAAAACCTGCCACAGTGTACTACAGGTAATGAAACGTCTCTACTGAACTCTTTCCAAACTGACATTTGGATTACACCCATGTTTGCCATCTTTACCTTCAAAACCTCACAGTCACTCCTTAGAGGAAAGGCATTCACACCTAGAATCATTCATAACATGACTTGGAATGGACTCCATCTACATACAGTTGAAGTCAGAAGTTTAGTTTACATATACTCAGTTTGGAGTCATTAAAACTCAATTTTCAACCACTCCACAAATCTCTTTGTAGAAATATTTAACCTCCACACATTAACAAGTCCAATACCTCAAATGAAAGATAAACACCTTGTTCATCTACCCAGCATGTCAGATTTTTTAAATGTTTTACGGCGAAAACACAGCACATATTTATGTTAGACCACCACCGAAACAAAGACAGGAGGCAGCCATTTTGTCCCACAAAATAGAAAATGATAAAAGCAGGATAAAAAAAATAATCTTTGACTAACCTCTTAAATCTTCATCAGATGACAGTCATATGACATGTTACACAGTACAGTACAGTTACACAGCAGGAGGGATTGGTGCACTTCACAGAATAGATGGCATCATGAGGGAAGAAAATTATGTGGATATATTGAAGCAACATCTCAAAGACATCAGTCAGGAAGTTAAAGCTTGGTCGCAAATGGGTCTTCCAAATGGACAATGACCCCAAGCATACTTCCAAAGTTATGGCAAAATGGCTTCAGGACAACAAAATCAAGGTATTAGAGTGGCCATCACAAATCCCTGACCTCAATCCTATAGAACATTTTTGGGCGGAACTGAAAAAGCGTGTGCGAGCAAGGAGGTCTACAAACCTGACTCAGTTACACCAGCTCTGTCAGGAGGAATGGGCCAAAATTCACCCAACTTATTGTGGGAAGCTTGTGGAAGGCTACCTGAAACATTGACCCATGTTAAACAATTTAAAGGCAATGCTACCAAATATTGCTTGAGTGTATGTAAACTTCTGACCCACTGGGAATGTGATGAAAGAAATAAAAGCTGAAATAAATAATTCACTCTACTATTATTCTGACACTTCACATTCTTAAAATAATGTGGTGATCCTAACTGATCTAAAACAGGGAATTTTTACTGGGATTAAATGTCAGGAATTGTGAAAAACTGAGTTGAAAGGTATTTGTGTAAGGTGTATGTAAACTTTTGACTTCAACTGTAAGTATCAAAGCTATATTTCCTTCAGGCCTAGAAACCTACACACTAGACCACAACACAAGTTAAGATGCAGCGCCGTCCCTCCATCTCCCGGTGGTGACCACTTATGAGTCTTGAGCCACAGCATGTCACTCTGTCACTGTCCACTCCTGTCTGTCACTTCATAAAGTGTCTTAACAGGGCGTTGGGCCACCACAAACCAGAACAGCTTCAGGGCACCTTGGCATAGATTCTGCAAGTGTCTGGTACTCTATTGGAGTGATGCAACACCGTTCTTCCATGGAAATTCTGTCATTTGTTGTTGATGGTGGTGGAAAACACTATCTCAGGCACCACTCCAGAATCTCCGATAAGTGTCCAATTGGGTTGACATCTGGTGACAAAGATACCCATGGCATATGGTTAATATCGTTTTAATGCTCATCATACCATTCAGTGACCAGTGGATGGGGGCATTGTCATCCATAGTCATGGTAGGCAAAGGAATGGCTATAATAATGGCAGGCCCAGCATTTTTTACACATGACCCTAAGCATGTTCATATGCTTAATTAACTCAGGAACCACACCTGTGTGGAAGCACCTGCTTTCAATATACGTTCTATCCCTCATTTACACAAGTGTTTCCTTTATTCTGGCAGTTACCTGTATCTGCTCATCCAGCTTCACTAGGATGTCTCTGGAACAACTGTAAAAATATGGCCACAAACAGTCACACACATGCACATGAATACATGCAGGAAGGCACGCACATACAGTACCTGCGCACACACAAACAAACAAGCACACACACACACACACAGAAGGACTCATTATCTAAGGACTGTTTTCCATTGGTATTGACAAAGTAAACATTTGAAAGACTAGAGCATTGCTTGTATTTCAGTAAATTTCTCTGTTTTAAGCATTACATTAATATAATCTGTTACCGTGGTATCTGATCGAGAAGCTCTGCTTCGACCGTTGTGGCATCAGTATAACAGAGAGTCCATCTCTGGGTTTAAACATGTTTCTTTTGTTAAACTCTCGCCACGGTCCGTGTGACACGGGTACGGAGGTAATTTCACACCTGGCCAGGCTTACGGTGCTCTGCCAAGCGTCCCTGGACCTGTTCACCGGTGCCCTGTGCCGCTGTTGCCATGGACACATTGGGGAAGCGAGCTCGTTTCATTCCGTTAAGTGACTGTTTAACATGGAGCCACGCACAACGGCTCATTTGTGACGGTTTGACTCCCGGGAGTCCGGAATATTCCATTATCACGTGTATTCATACATGGATAATAGAGATATTTTATTGACTGTGGTTAAGGACACGACACGGTCAAGGGAAGTGTTTTATGATAGAGAGTTGAGGTATTTGATCGTTTGGGACTGAACCCCACCTCATCTTACACACTCTCTCTGATTTAAACTGTACTTTTCACTCATGCACACACACGTATGCTCTCTCTCTCTCTCTCTCTCTCTCTCTCTCTCTCTCTCTCTCTCTCTCTCTCTCTCTCTCTCTCTCATACACTGAAAAATAACAATAAGCATACAGTGGAGGACATGTGCAGGTTGATTGGTCTGTCAGACACTGTCCCTCATCTTATGGCAGGCAGTAATGTAGTGTGCTGCCAACCCACATCTCTTTGCGTCCTCCCCCAACAGGATGGGTAGCCTACTCTAATCAGAGAGGTCTTTGAAACCTTGAATAAGGGTTTCAAATTTGGGAAATTACACTCTCTAATTGATTTATCTTTTTTACATTTTGTCAGGAAATGCAGCTCTGTCTCAGGTTCTGCTGTTGTGCAGTGGTTGCACAGCCTTTCCTCTACAGGGAGCCAGGTTTTCCTGTGTCTACCCTTCTCAATGGCAAGTCTGTGCTCACTGAGCCTATACTTTGTCAAGGTTTTTCCTAAGGTTTTGATCAGTAACCATGGTCAAATAGTTTGCCATGGTGTACTGTCAATTTAGGTCCAGATAGCACTGCATTTTGATTTGTGCTTGTGCTTGTGTTTCCCAATAGTAGTTTGTAGTTTGTAGATTGTTTTGACTGTGTTGTAATTTGTTTAATTCTGATTGATTGGATGTTCTGGTCCTGAGGATTCAGTGTGTTAGTAGAACAGGTTTGTGAACTCAGCCCCAGGACCAGCTGGATGAGGGGACTCTTTTCTTTGCTCAGCTCTTGGCATTGCAGGGCTTGGTAATGATATGAGAGGGGGTCACTGTATTTTAGATGTTTCCAAAACTTAATTGCTCTTTTTTGAGGTTATATTTTTAGTTGATATTGGCCTAATTCTGCCCTACATGCATTGTTTGTAGTTTTCCTCTGGACAGGCATAGGTCATCTGCGAAGAGTAGGCATTTAATTGTGGAGACTAACACCAGGGGCTGAGGATTTTTCTAGAATAGTGGCCAATTCGTTGATATAAATATTAAAGAGTGCAGGGCTCAGATTACAACCCTGACGAAGACCCTGCCCCTGGTTAAAGAATCCTGTTCTTTTCTTGCCAATTTGAATGCTGCACGTATTGCCAGTATACATTGATTTAATTATGTCATATGTTTTACCCGCTACACCACTTTCAATAACTTTGTAGAACAGTTCTGTATGCCAAACAGAATTAAATGCTTTTTGGAAGTCGATAAAGCAAGAGTATATTTTTGTATTATTTTGGTGGACATGTTTATCTATCAGGATGTGTAGGGTGTAAATATCAGCAGTCATGCGATGTTTTGGTTTAAATCCAATTTGGCTTTTACTTAAGACATTGTGTGTAACGGTTTTCGTCTGGTGAAGGAGAGGAGGACCAATATGCAGCGTGGTACGTATCCATGTTGAAATGTATTAACACTGAACACAAAAACAAAATAACAAGGAGAACGAATGAAACAGTTCTGTGTGGAAAACACAAACACAGAAAACAATCACCCACAACAAAAATGGGGAAAACCGGCTACCTAAGTATGATTCTCAATCAGTGTCACGGCTGATTTCCTCCTCTTCGTCTGAAGAGAGATCGGACCAAAATGCAGCGTGGTAAGTGTCCATAGTTGTTTTTAATTAAATAAACCTAAACACTACAAAACAATAAACGAAACGTGAATAACCGAAACAGTACCGTGTGGTGAAACAGACACGGAAACAATCGCCCACAGAATATGGCTGCCTAAATAGACAACGGTAGACAGCTGCCTCTAATTGAGAACCAATCTAGGCAACCATAGACATACAATATACCTAGAAAGGACACAGCCCCATAAACATACAAAACCCCTAGACAAGACAAAAACACATACATCACCCATGTCATACCTTGACCTAACCAAAATAACAAGGAAAACAAAGAATACTAAGGTCGGGTGTGACAATCAGAGACAACAATCGACAGCTGCCTCTGATTGAGAACCATACCAGGCCAAACACAGAAATACTACAGAAAAAAATTGAAGAAGGAAAAATAGAAAAAAGAACATAGACTACCCACCCCAACTCACGCCCTGACCAAACTAACACAAAGACATAATAACGGAACTAAGGTCAGAACGTGACATTGTGCTTATTAAGGAAGTTTAGAACTCTTACATTTATAATACTACAGAAATCCTTCCCCAGGTTACAGCTCACACAAATGCTTCTGTAATTGTTTGGGTAAAATGTGTCTTCTTTGTTAAAGGTTGGGGTTATGAGTCGTTGATTCCAGATGTCAGGGAAATAACCTACACTCAGGATCAAATCTCTCACTCTCATGTTTTGGCAAAACGTTAAAGGTTATGACAGCAAAGGGTTGGGTGTGTTAAAGGGTCCACATTTACATAAGCCATTAACATTTTTTGAAAGGGACAATGGATATTTCTCACCATGGCTGAAGAGTATAATGATAAGGGTACAAGGTAAAAGTGGACACAAACACATTTCCTCACTTGCTTTCAGGCTCCTACAGTACATGTGCAAATGCTGTATTCTATAATTGGATAAAGCCTTTGTCTCATTGTTCCTTTGATGACCTGAATCCAGCTTACATTAGAGTTTTCACCCACCTCTCCAGATACTGCTGTCTAACATAACCCTATACTCATATTAAATGACACATTGATACAAATGGGTTTGCATCATCCACCTACAGACAAAATGCTAGTCCCAAATGACAATATTCCCCTATATAATATACATTATGTAGGGAAGAGGGTGACATTTAGGATGCAAACAAACTATTGCGTCTCATCCAAACCCACAAACCCCCACTACCCACACACATACACAGACATTATAGTTTGTTTGCATCCTACATGTCACCCTCTTCCACTACAAATCAGCAGGGCTAAACAATCTGGACCCTCTCTTTCTAAAATGATCAGCCAAAATTGTTGCAACCCCTATTACTAGCCTGTTCAACCTCTCTTTCGTATCGTCTGAGATCCCCAAAGATTGGAAAGCTGCCACAGTCATCCAGTCTAGACCCAAACTGCTACAGACCTACAGTATATCTATCCTACCTGCCTTTCTAAGGTCTTCGAAAGCCAAGATATTAACAAACATATCACCGACCATTTCGAATCCCACCGTACCTTCTCCGCTATGCAATCTGGTTTCCGAGCTGGTTATGGGTGCACCTCAGCCACACTCAAAGTCCTAAATGATATCATAACCTCCGTCAATAAGAGACAATACTGTGAAGCTGTATTCATAGACCTGGCCAAGGCTTTCAACTCTGTCAATCACCACATTCTTATCGGCAGACTCAACAGCCTTGGTTTCTCAAATGACTGCCTTGCCTGGTTCACCAACTACTTCTCAGACAGAGTTCAGTGTGTCAAATCGGAGGGCCTGTTGTCCGGACCTCTGGCAGTCTCTATGGGGGTGCCACAGGATTCAATTCTCGGGCCGACTCTTTTCTCTGTATACATCAATGATGTCGCTCTTGCTGCTTGTGATTCTCTGATCCACTTCTATGCAGACGACACCGTTATGTATACTTCTGGCCCTTCTTTGGATACTGTGTTAACTTCTTGGTGACAGGGGGTAGTAATTTCACATCCGGATGAAATGCATGCTACTCATCGCCAGAAGATAAGATATGCATATTATTAGTATATGTGGATAGAAAACCCTCTGAAGTTTCTAAAACTGTTTGAATCATGTCTGTGAGTATAACATAACTTATTTAGCAGTCCTCGAAACCCTGAGGACAAACAATTCAGATTTTGTTTTTGAGGGCACTCTCTTTTCAATGAGCTTTCATTGGGAATCCAGATTTCTAAGGGACCTTCTTGCAGTTCCTATCGCTTCCGCTGGATGTCAACAGTCTTTAGAAAATGGTTGAGGTTATTCCTTTGTTTTCCTCCTGTATTGAACACAGATAATCCGTCTTCAATTTTATCTATTATTTACGTAAAAAAATACCTAAAGTTGTATTACAAAATTAGTTTGAAATGTTTTGGCAAAGTTTACAGGTAACTTTTGAGATATTTTGTAGTCACGTTGCGCAAGTTGTAACCGGTGTTTATCTGGATCAAAAGCGCCAAATAAATTTACATTTTGGATATATATCGACGGAATTAATTGAACAAAAGGACCATTTGTGATGTTTATGGGACGTATTGGAGTGCCAACAAAAGAAACTCGTCGAAGGTAAGGAATGAATTATATTTTTATTTCTGCGTTTTGTGTCGCGCCTGCAGGGTTGAAATATGGTATCTCTCTTTGTTTACAGAGGTGCTATCCTCAGATAATAGCATTGTTTGCTTTCGCCGAAAAGTATTTTTGAAATCTGACATGTTGGCTGGATTCACAACAAGTGTAGCTTTAATTTGCTATCTTGCATGTGTGATTTAATGAAAGTTAGATTTTTATGGTAATTTATTTTAATTTGGAGCTCAGCATTTTCCCAGGCTTTTGGCCACATATCCTAGAGAGGGTATCTAACCTCCAGACGAGCTTCAATGCCATGCAACTCTCCTTCCGTGGCCTCCAACTGCTCTAAAATGCAAGTAAAACTAAATGCATGCACTTCAACCGATCACTACCAACACCTGGCCGCCCGTCCAGCATCACTACTCTGGACGATCACTCACTTAGAATCATGTGGACCTCTACAAATACCTAGGTGTCTGGCTAGACTGTAAACTCTCCTTCCAGACTCACATTAATGAAAGTTTGATTTTTATAGTAATTTATTTTAATTTGGCGCTCTGCATTTTCCCAGGCTTTTGGCCACATATCCCAGAGAGGTTATCTAACCTCCAGACGAGCTTCAATGCCATGCACATTCTTTTGGAGAGATTGGAAACCCAAATTGGTCTACACGGACAAGTTCTGGCCTGGTTTAGATCTTATCTGTCGGAAATATATCAGTTTGTCTCTGTGAATGGTTTGTCCTCTGACAAATCAACTGTAAATTTCGATGTTCCTCAAGGTTCCGTTTTAGGACGACTATTGTTTTCACTATATATTTTACCTCTTGGGGATGTCATTCGAAAACATAATGTTAACTTTCACTGCTATGCGGATCACACACAGCTGTACATTTCAATGAAACATGGTGAAGCCCCAAAATTGCCCCACTAGAAGCATGTGTTTCAGACATAAGGAAGTGGATGGCTGCAAACGTTCCACTTTTAAACTCGGACAAAACAGAGATGCTTGTTCTAGGTCCCAAGAAACAAAGAGATCTTCTGTTGAATCTGACAATTAATCTTAATTGTTGTACAGTCGTCTCAAATAAGGACCTCGGCGTTACTCTGGACCCTGATCTTTCTTTTGAAGAACATATCAAGACCATTTCAAGGACAGCTTTTTTCCATCTACGTAACATTGCAAAAATCAGAAACTTTCTGTCCAAAAATGATGCAGAAAAATGTATCCATGCTTTTGTCACTTCTAGGTTAGACTACTCCAATGCTCTACTCCTTCCAGACTCACATTAACCTCTTGGTGTTAGGGGGCGCTATTTAAATTTTTGGATGAAAAACGTTCCCGTTTTAAACAAGATATTTTGTCACGAAAAGATGCTCGACTATGCATATAATTGACAGCGTTGGATGGAAAACACTTTGACGTTTCCAAAACTGCAAAGATATTGTCTGTGAGTGCAACAGAACTGATGCTACAGGCGAAACCCAGATAAAAATCTAACCAGGAAGTGCCGCATTTTTTGAAACCGCCTCATGTCAATGACTCCTTATATGGCTGTGAATGAGCTACGAATGAGCTTACGTTTTCTACATATTCCCCAAGGTGTCTACAACATTGTGACGTCTTTTTGCGCATTTCCGTTGAAGAATAGCCGTAAGGGACCATATTTAGCAAGTGGTCACATGGTGTCTCCCGCAGAAAATCTTGCGTAAAATACTGAGGTAGCCATTTTTCCAATCGCTTCTTACGAGAAACCAATTGCCTCGACGGATATATTATCAAATATATATGTTAAAAACACCTTGAGGATTGATCCTAAACAACGTTTGCCGTGTTTCTGTCAATATTATGGAGCTAATTTGGGAAAAAGTTTGGCGTTGTAGTGGTAGCATTTTCCGGTCGATTTCTCAGCCAAGCATGATGAACAAACGGGAGCTATTTTGCCTACAAAAGTAATATTTTTGGAAAAAAGGAACATTTGCTATCTAACTGGGAGGAGTGAAAACATCCGAAGTTCTTCAAAGGTAAATGATTTAATTTGGTTGCTTTTCTTATTTTCGTGAAAATGTTGCCTGCTGCCAGCAGAGCCTAGCATAGCATTATGCCATGATAAACTTACACAAATGCTTGTCTAGCGTTGGCTGTAACGCATATTTTGAAAATCTGAGATGACAGTGTAATTAACAAAAGGCTAAGCTTGTGTTTGAATATATTTCGTTTGCGATTTTCATGAGTAGGAAAAGTTTCTAGGGGTATTTATGTCCGCTGCGTTATGCTAATTCGTTTGAGGCTATGATTACGCTCCCGGATCCGGGATTGCTAGTCGCAAGAAGTTTTAAGTATCTCCAATCCAAAAATAAATCTAGAATCAGCTTCCTATTTCACAACAAAGCATCCTTCACTCATGCTGCCAAACATACCCTCGTAAAACTGAATATCCTACCGATCCTTGACTTCGGCGATGTCATTTACAAAATAGCCTCCAACACTCTACTCAGCAAATTGGATGCAGTCTATCACAGTGCCATCTGTTTTTTCACCAAAGCGAATATACTACCCACCACTGCAACCGGTCTCGTTGGCTGGCCCTCTCTTCATATTCGTCGGCAAACCCACTGACTCCAGGTCATCTAGAATTCTTTGCTAGCTAAAGTCCCGTCTTATCTCAGCTCACTGGTCACCATAGCAGCAGCCACCACCTTTCATTCCAGTTCTCTGCTGCCTATGACTGGAACAAATTGCAAAAATCACTGAAGCTGGAGACATATCTCCCTCACTAACTTTAAGCACCAGCTGTCAGAGCAGCTCACAGATCACTGCACCTGTACATAGGCCATCGGTAAATAGCCCATCCAACTACCTCATCCCCATACTGATATTTATTTTGTTGCTTCTTTGTACCCCAGTATCTCTACTTGCACATTCATCTTCTGAACATCTATCTATCTACATCTAACATCTGAAATTTCGGCTGGACTTGCCTGCGCCTCGTAAGTTTGGATTTGTGAACTAAATGCGCTATCAAAAGGAGGTATTTGGGCATAAATTATGGACTTTATTGAATTAAACAAACATTTATTGTTGAACTGGGATTCCTGGGAGTGCATTCTGATGAAGATCATCAAAGGTAAGTGAATATTTATAATGCTATTTCTGACTTTTACTGACTCCACAACATGGCGGGTATCTGTTTGGCTTGTTTTTGTGTCTGAGCGCTGTACTCAGATTATTGCATGGTTTGCTTTTCCGCAAAGCTTTTTTGAAATCTGACACAGCGGTTGCACTAAGGAGAAGTATATCTATAATTCTGTGCATAACAATTGTATATTTTATCAAAGTTTATGATGAGTATTTCAGTAAATTGATGTGGCTCTCTGCAAATTCACTGTCACGACTTCCGCTGAGGTTGGCTCTTCTGCCTGTTCGGGCGGTGCTCGGCGGTCGTCGTCACCGTCCTACTAGCCACCACCGATCCCTTTTTCGTTTGTCTGTTGGTTTTGTCTTATTAGTTTCACCTGTGTGTATTTTAGTTTAATTGACGTCCTTATATGTAGTAGGTTGTCCCGCCCTTGTTTTGTGCGGGATTGTTTTGGATTCATGTATTTTGGGTTAATACGTGTGTGTTATTTTCTCCGATAATATTTTGATCCTGTGTTGGATTATTTCACCCTGTATATTTGGGTTGACCGTGTTTGGTTTCCGGAGAATAAAAAACTATCGACTCACTGTAACCTGCTCTCTGCGCCTGATTCCACCCACCTTGATATTACGTGACAGAATCCCGCACCACCCATGGAATCAGCAGGAGCAGCCGCGTCTCCTCTCCCATCGATGGAGGAGAGAGTCCTCCACCACACCAGCGTGCTTCATCGGATTGGTTCTGCCATGGACCAAATGATGGAGAGGATGGATCGATGGGAGAGGAGTGGTCTTCCCACATCATCGCTAGCACCCCCTTCTCCAGCACCTCCTGTTCCTGCGACCACATCGGGCTCCGGGGCTCTTCGGTTGACACTCCCACGGGAGTATGACGGAACGGCGGCTGGGTGCCAGGGTTTCCTCCTTCAACTGGAACTATACCTGGCTACCGTGCGTCCTGCTCCCTCTGGAGAGGAGAGTGTGAGCGCCCTCGTCTCCTGCTTGACTGGGCGAGCCCTCGAGTGGGCCAACGCAGTGTGGAATGGTCCGGACTCGGCGAGGGATAATTACCCAGAGTTCACCCGCCGATTCCGAGCTGTTTTTGACCATCCACCAGAGGGTCGGGCGGCGGGTGAACGGCTGTTCCACCTGCGGCAGGAGACGAGGAGCGCACAGGACTTCGCTCTGGAGTTCAGGACCTTGGCCGCAGGAGCAGGATGGAACGACAGGGCCTTGGTCGATCATTTCAGATGCAGTCTCAGGGAGGACGTCCGCAGGGAGCTGGCATGTCGGGACACCACCTGCACACTGGATGAGCTCATTGACTTGGCTATCTGTCTCGACAATCTGCTGGCTGCCTGCGGGCGTTCGGATCAGGCCCTGTTGTTTCCACTTCCCAGCCCTCCTGCCCCTATCCCTATGGAATTAGGAGGGGCAGCTTCGAGGGGGACCGGAGGAGGAGTGTCCTCCTGCACCAGTTGTGGTCGACGAGGGCACACGTCAGACCGGTGCTGGAGGAACTCGTCTGGGAGTCGGGATGGCAGGCGGAGCACTGCTCGATCACCCCAGGTGAGTAAGCACCAGACTCACCCAGAGCCTCCTGTCGGTCATGTGTATGTATTGACTTCTTTCCCTGGGTTTTTTCCCTCTCTACAGCATAAGGCGCTAGTCGATTCAGGCGCAGCTGGGAATTTCATGGATCGTGGGCTTGCGTTAAGGCTAGGGATTCCCCTGGTGTCGTTAGACCAACCCTTCCCCGTGCACTCCTTAGATAGCCGACCATTAGGGTCAGGAGTGATTAGGGAGGCTACGGTGCTACTGGACATGGTAACGCAGGGGGATCATAAGGAGCAGATTAGTCTGTTCCTTATAGATTCACCTGCGTTTCCAGTGGTGTTGGGGGTTCCCTGGTTAGCTCAACACAATCCGGTGATTTCCTGGCGACAGGGGGCTCTTAAGGGGTGGTCAGAGGAGTGTTCAGGTAGGTGTAGAGGAGTTGCCGTTGGTGCGACTACGGTGGAGAGTCCAGACCAAGTCTCCACCGTGCGCATTCCCTCTGAATATGCCGATTTGGCTATCGCCTTCAGTAAAAAGAAGGCGACCCAATTACCACCTCATCGTCGAGAGGACTGCGTGATAAACCTTCTGGAGAACGCTGCACTTCCTAGGAGTCACGTGTATCCATTGTCCCAGGAGGAGACGGTAGCGATGGAAACATACGTTGCTAACCTCAGGTTTTCACCCCGAGAGTAATGGGCAGGTGGAGCGCGTAAACCAAGATGTGGGCAGGTTTCTGCGGTCCTATTGCCGGGACCGGCCTGGTGAGTGGGCAAGGTATGTTCCCTGGGCTGAACTAGCTCAGAACTCCCTACGCCACTCCTCAACTAAACTTGTCTCCCTTTGAGTGTGTGTTAGGTTACCAGCCGGTCCTGGCCCCATGGCATCAGAGCCAGACCGAGGCTCCTGCGGTGGAGGAATGGGTACAGCGCTCCAAGGACACCTGGAAGGCCGTTCAGGACTCACTACGGTTAGCGGGCGAACGGCAGAAGAGGAGCGCTGACCAGCACCGCAGTGAGGCCCCCGTGTTTGCACCGGGGGACAGGGTCTGGCTCTCGACCCGAAACCTGTCCCTCCGCCTGCCCTGTCGGAAGCTGGGGCCGCAGTGTGTGGGGCCGTTCAAAGTCCTGAGGAGAATAAACGAGGTGTGTTACAGGTTACAACTTCCTAGGTATTACCGTATTAACCCCTCGTTTCATGTGTCTCTCCTCAGGCCGGTGGTGGCTGGTCCCCTGCAAGAAGGTGAGGTGCCTGAGGTCCCTCCGCCCCCCCTGGACATCGAGGGGTCCCCGGCGTACACAGTTCGGGGCATTCTGGATTCGAGACGCCGGGTGGGGGGCCTACAGTACCTCGTGGACTGGGAGGGGTACGGTCCGGAGGAGAGATGCTGGGTTCCGGTGAGGGACATTTTGGACCCTTCTCTCCTGAGAGATTTCCACCGCCTCCACCCGGATCGCCCAGCACCTCGTCCTCCGGGTCGTCCTCGAGGACGGTGGCGGCGCGCTGCGGGGGCCGCGCGTCAGGGGGGGGGTACTGTCACGACTTCCGCCGAGGTTGGCTCTCCTGCCTGTTCGGGCGGTGCTCGGCGGTTGTCGTCATCGTCCTACTAGCCACCACCGATCCCTTTTTCGTTTGTCTGTTGGTTTTGTCTTATTAGTTTCACCTGTGTGTATTTTAGTTTAATTGACGTCCTTATATGTAGTAGGTTGTCCCGCCCTTGTTTTGTGCGGGATTGTTTTGGATTCATGTATTTTGGGTTAATACGTGTGTGTTATTTTCTCCGATAATATTTTGATCCTGTGTTGGATTATTTCACCCTGTATATTTGGGTTGACCGTGTTTGGTTTCCGGAGAATAAAAAACTATCGACTCACTGTAACCTGCTCTCTGCGCCTGATTCCACCCACCTTGATATTACGTGACATTCACCAGATGTTTTCGAGGCACAACATTACTGAACGTAACGTGCCAATGTAAACTGAGATTTTTGGATACAAATATGAACTTTATCAAACAAAACATACATGTATTGTGTAACATGAAGTCCTATGAGTGCCATCTGATGAAGATCATCAAAGGTTAGTGATTCATTTTATCTCTATTTCTGCTTTTTGTGACTCCTCTCTTTGGCTGGAAAATGGCTGTATGTGTATTTGTGACTAGGCTTTGACCTAACATAATCGTATGGTGTGCTTTTGCTGTAAAGCCTTTTTGAAATTGGACACAATGGGTAGATTAACAAGAAGTTAAGCTTTTGGTCTATTGCACAATTTCCAGCAGAACCCCTAGCCCTAACAAGATTTATCTTACCTCATTTGCACACACTGTATATAGACTTTTTTTCTCTTGTGTTATTGACTGTAAGTTTGTTAAATCCATGTGTAACTCTGTGTTGTTGTTTGTGTCACACTGCTTTGCTTTATCTTGGCCAGGTTGCAGTTGTAAATGAGAACTTGTTCTCTACTGGCCTACCTGGTTAAATAAAGGTGAACATTTTTTTTTTTAATAGCATATATGTGAACATATGTTTCTATTATTCCCCTGCACTGCAGAGAGGGTAGCTAGGGGAGAGAGAGGACATGAAGGGTGGCCCTCCATATATCTCTCTGATTAGATACAGTAGAGGAGGAGAGCTGCTCCACATCTCTCCACACGTCTCCTCATCCTACATGATCAAAACCCCTATGTCAACCAGTCGAGATAATCGTCAAAAGACAGCAGCACAGGGAGGTATATGTGTGTCATCTGTAATCTTCCGCCTCCTGCCTCCTTGATCAGCTGGTGGGTGGGCTCCCCAGTCCATGGTCCTCGATGCTGAGAAGAGGCCCAGATGTTTGAGTTACAAGAATCAAACACTGTGCTACTGAAATAACTACCACCACTGCTGACACCCTCTCAGCTGGAGCACTACAAACGCAAAGGTAAACTGGGGATATTCGTATTGCGTTTCTTTGTGATCAAGTCATTGACAAGGGGCAGTTGAAGGTTAAGCCATAATTTCACTTCACTTGCGATGGCGTTTAGAATTAGAATGTTGTTGCATCTGAAATCGTTTGGGATCCTTTCATGATCACGCGGGTAGAGAATCCTTTCTCCTTGAACAGAGCCTCTCAGCAGGACCTGCATCTTCAGATGAACCACCACTTGACATGAGGAAAATAGGCAGATGATTGAAGACAGGATAATATTTCCAAGAAGATGGAAGATAACAGCAACACCCAGTGATGGTACATGGTGCACTTAGCTGGTCCAATTTGACCATGGTGTTTGGTCAAAATATACAGATCATTTGGTAGGTTTATGTATTTGACACATCGGCTCGAATGGCCAGACTCAAACTAATTTTGGGGTCATCATACTGTACTTGTGCTGGTTCCCACTGTGTCTCCTTCACACACACGTGCACACACACACATGCACACACACACACACACACACACACACACACACACACACACACACACACACACGCGCACACACAGGGGGGGCTTTCAAATATGGCTTCCAGAGCCATCTCTGTAATTGTTTTGGCATAACATTGACTATTTCTCCACCAGGTCATAAACAATACCAGCAGCAGCACATAGAGGACAGGACAGAAACAGAGGAAAGAAACACACATTGCAATCAGTTGTAAATGGCTGTAGCGTTATCACCAAGGCATGGGTCTTTTCATCATACAGCATAAAAATTCAATGTCATTTTCAAAAATAGCCGTCACTTTGGTGGGATAATGAGTGTTCAGAAGACGCAGGGTGACCCACCTCCCTGGACTTATCCCCCAGGGGTGTAGGGGGCCGTAGTGGGGTGGGTCGACCACCCTGAGAGATAAAACATCATTTAACATGAGACAAAAGACAGACAGACAGAGAGATAGGAAAGGAGAAGAAAAAGAGAGAGAAAGAGAGAGAGAAAGGAGAGGAGAGGAGAAGAAAAAGAGAGAGGGGGAGAGGACAAGAGAAGAGGAGAGAGAGAGAGTGACAGAGAGAGAGAGAGAGAGAGAAAGAGAGAGAGAGAGAGAGTCAGAGAGAGTGACAGAGAGAGAGAGAGAGACAGAGAGAGAGAGCGAGAGAGAGAGAGAGAGAGCGAGCGAGAGAGAGAGAGAGAGAGAGAGAGGAACAAGTATGCCTCCTCACAATCATGACCATCAAAAAACTTTATTTCTCTTTCACTCTCTCGTTCTCTCTCTTTCTCTTTGTTGTCATCTCACAATCTGATTGATGACAAGTCAACATCAATACTACAATCTAACACTGAATGTACTGTAAATACTGGGATCATCATTCTTACTTTTTCATTCAAACAGAAAAGTGCCATAAGAACAACATCTAGCCAGCACGGCCAATCACATGAAAATCTAAATCATGCAACCCCTATGTACCAAAATATGAATTATCTTGCAGAACATAAGCGTCAACCACATGAGAAGTTGCTTTAGAGAAAGCAGCAACTCCAACTGCTGTCACCTTGAGCTACTAGCACAAGACTGTCCATGAGAGAAGTGGTGAGACCATTTCTGACTTGCCCTGAATTCATTTCTTCTTACCCAGAGTTCTCAGGGAGGCTCTGAGATGGCCAGTAGTATTGCAAGGGACTGACATGTGATGTTAGCCTTGTTCCTCTCCCCACCTAATGTGTCTGTCAATCGCTAAATGTGTCTCTCTTAATCCTAACTCCCACACTCCTGGAATTAGCCTAGCTCCTGTAGAGAGCCCTGAGACCTTTCGCTGACATGATCCCCCAGCACCGCTATAAAAGGACTTAATTCTCAGTTGTACACATCTAAACGTGAATGCACACACACACACACACACATACAGCACACCAAGAGTGAAGATCTGAATGGATTAACCTTTTTGGAGTCTATGGTGATTTGTTGCCATTTTCTCCATTTTTCTTCTTTCCGTTTTAATATGGAGGTAAGACTGAGTAAATTTGATCTCCTCTGTCAATAAAGCGTACAGAATGTCCTCTCGTCATCCCTCCTTTTCCTCTAGACACACACGACACAAATCCCTAAGACTAATACCGATTTGCCAGTAATTATTTCAGTCTTTTGACTATGTTTACAGAAATGATTGACAAACCAGTTTGCCATTCTAACAAAATCCCCAGTGCAGGCGGTATGAGTCTATGTGAGTATCATTATGAAATAACCAACCCGGCATTCATGTTCCTCTCCTTTCCCCTTTCCTCTTTGATAGCATGAGAATACAGCATTCATCATAGGATTAACCCCCTGTAAGGACAGGTGCATGGTGTTGTGCTGTGCTGTATTCCTGCCTCCCGTGCTGCTTCATGTTACTATAAAGAGAAGGTGATGTGGAGAAAAGCTAGGCCGCACAGAGGTGGAGGGGCAGATCATTTCTATATGTATCCCTTTCTCTCTTTTCTTTTTCTTTTTTTTACCCCACCTGCTTAGTGTTAGGAAGAAAAAAATCATTGCAGAAGCCGCGTGTTCTTTGAGTTCCTACCACTTTAATAGTAGATCCTTAAAGTGTTGACTTGCCACAACGAAATAATAAAAAAAAGACAGAAAAAGAAATAAGAAAAGAATCCTGCAACAACAAAAAAAAGGAGCAAATCAAAGAAGAATGCCTTTGTACTGACACATGGAACAAGATGTTTCTCCAAAGGAAATGCAAATTGCTATCAACGGGAATGAAACATAACCGTTTCAAACACACTTGACAGCGAAAAGTCACACAAGACATTTCCTAATGAGAAGGAACCCGAAAATAAAGAAAGACATTTTAATCTTTTAAAACCCTGGCACGCGATTCATTGTTAGACAAACCAAGAGTCAGTGTGTTGATTTTTTCCCCCGTGCTCTCTTCCCTTTTTACGTGGGTTTATTATTTATTTCAGGCTCCTGCAGTGCGGTTTAACAAGGCTGTCGCTTTTTGAAGAGTTGGCCCATCAGATGGCATCAGCTGAACTCTGTGAGCCAACGCTCCCCACAGAATCACTGTGACTTAAGAGGAGATTCAATACACAAACACCCCCCCCCTCCCCCCCAGCCCACACACACACACCTGGAGGTAGAGCCATTAGAATAGGACTCACGTAAAAAGGTGTGTATGTATGAGAGATGCCTCTGATGCCACCTAAAGATTAAAGCACTTGTACAAATGAAGATCTGAACTGTGCTACCGCTGTATCAAACATGTGACAGCTTGTATCATCTAGCGGGTGTTTAATAGCCTCACTGAAACCTTTCATTCCCACAACCATATCTCTCTCCTCTACAGCCTGGGAACATGCTGAGGTAGGGCTTGATCTCAAAGGTCAATCGTGTTGTGAAGGTGCCTGTATTATTCATTCAGGGACCGTACGTCCGATTCGGCCACAACCCCTAATCCTTCACTCAGTGAGCTGTTGGTCTGTCTGTTCTCTCCATGTCAGAGTGTCTCATTAGACAGGACAGCAGCAGAGCCAGTACGTTTGATCATCTCTCTGTTTGACCTGAAGGGTCCTGTCTAAGTTACAAAGGGCAACCACCCTACCCCCCTGTCCAAAAACAGAAAAACTAGGAGACGTTTCATGTTGACCCCGGTTCACTTGGCTGAGATTTTACATCATTATTTTTTATTTGAATAATCAACTAGGAGTCATGTCCAAGGGTTTCGATTCATTTGAGCCCACATTGCGCTATTCACACACTAGCATATAGACAGCTTTTACCAGGCCTTATAGCCTTCTTTACACTAACGCTGAATCAATGGGTGCAAAAGGGTCCTACATGAATCATAGCTATATTAAGGACATCAAGGAGTATAGATTATACAATCCCTTCATATCTTCATCTGTTTGATGATTATAATAAGTCACTACTACAATTTAGAGCTGTATGTTTAGCTAATTTCTACCCTTCGTGAATGAAATTATATAAAGCAACTGGTTGAAAAGACCAGGTGAAAAATGTAGAATTGGAGGCTTGGATACCCATCTGATACATTGAGTGGCTAAAATTGCCTATGCGATGAAAACGTGTGTTTCTCCGGTCAGCAGTTTTATCATAGAAAGCTATTTCTGTCAACAGTATTTTCTCCTATCAGCCTTTGTGTTTGCAATTGACTCTGCCTCTGTGTGAATACTGGTCCCCAAGGTCAATACTATGATGTTCCTTTGCTGTTCAGAAAGAGGACGATAGCCTTTGTATCACCGTGACTAAATAGAACAGACAAAGTGTCGGCAAGTAGTTTAACCGCATTAAGACGGATAAAGATCGTTTCTTTGACTGTTTCTGTTTGAATTGTGTTAAGAGTGCTGTGTAAATGTATTGAGGACAAGTATGCTTACTGTAGCAATGGTTATAATTGTCCATGAGCAAGCACTTTAAATAGCCTTTTCTGATCCTTTGAGGATTCCAAACATGAACATAGAACATGCAGTAAAAGGCTGAGTTGTAACTCCTCTCGTCGGTGGAAGGAAGAGTAGACCAAAGCGCAGCGTGGAAAGTGTTCATGATTTTTTTTTTGATTTTTTATTATAAAAAAAAACACTCAAACAGTTCTGTCAGGTAAGACACTAAATAGAAAACAAAACCCAAAAGGAAAATGACAACTTAGATACAGTATGATCCCCAATCAGAGACAAAGATAAACAGCTGCCTCTGACTGGGAACCACACGCGGCAAAAAACAAAGAAATAGAAAACATAGACTTTCCCACCCGAGTCACACCCTGGCCAAACCAAACATAGAGAATAATACGGATCTCTAAGGTCAGGGCGTGACATGAGTAACAATTCAGGCATATGAATGAATATAAATTAAACAACCACAAAATGCCAGACAAACACATTTCTTATAATTTATAGACCTCCATCTTCACAATATAGACTTTCAATTATGTCCTGTATAAAAACAAATTAAAATCAGAAAATTCGCAAATTGTTAATGGCATTACATTTAGCTACAAGACAACAATATATCAATGCTATTTATTATTTCCACCACGCACCAATAATGAAAGCACAGTTCTTTGTGAATACATTAGCAGATATTATGTTTGGAAAAACCCAAATAGATTTCTTTGAATCTCATTGTTCTCTACTGTAACTGAACCTACAGAATAAGCAATCTCTGTACAATAATTGAATATTGATCTTTGTTATTCATCTGTGTGGCCAGAGTTCTCTCTCATAACACAACATTCGTAATCCCTGTGAATATAGTTTAAGATGCAAGAGCCCTCCTTAAACTGCCAGAGACCTACAAACGCCTTCCCCACTGGCGAAATCAGCAAATCTAATTAGTTAAATAAGTTGTGGGAATATTGATTAGAGACATTTAATTTACCTCTTCACACGTACGAGGGAGAGCCTGGAGGTGAGAGAGAGAGAGAGAGAGAGAGAGAGAGAGAGGAGAGAGAGAGAGAGAGAGAGAGAGAGAGAGGGGAAAGATAGCAAAGGAGAAGATGGCAGGTACATAGTTTTTTATGTTCTTTTTTTTTTACAAACTAATTAAAAATGAAAAGCTGAAATGTCCTGAGTCAATACGTATTCAACCCATTTGTTATTTCAAGACAAAATACATTTTTGAATGACTACCTCATCTCTTTACCCAACACATACCTGTAAGGTTACTCAGTCGAGCAGTGAATTTCAACCACAAGGACCAGGGAGGGTTTCCAATCCCTAGCAAAGAAGGTCACCTATTGGTCGATGGGTAAAGATTTGGGGAGGAGAGTAAGGAAACCGCTCAGGGATTTCACCATGAGGCCAATGGTGACTTTAAAACAGTTACAGAGTTCAATGGCTGTGATAGAAGAAAACTCAGCATGGATCAACAACATTGTAGTTACTTCACAATACTAACCTAAATGACACAGCCTGTACAGAATCAAAAACTATTCTAAAACATGCATCCTGTTCGCAATAAAGCACTAAAGTATAACTGCAAGAAATGTGTCAAAGAAATTCACTTTATGTCCTAAACGCAAAGCTCTATGTTTGGGGCAAATTCAACACAAGAAATCGCTGAGTACCACTCTTCATATTTTCAAGCATGGTGGTGGCTGCATCATGTTATGGGTAATGATTTCATTGACAAGGACTAGGGACTTTTTTAAGTAAAAAGAAACAGAATAGAGATAAGCACAGGCAAAATCCTAGAGGAAAACCTGGTTCAGTCTGCTTTCCAACAGACGCTGGGAGATAAATTCACCTTTCAGCAGGACAATAACCTAAAACACAAGATCAAATCTACATTGGAGTTGCTTACCAAGATGACATTGACTGTTCCTGAGTGGCCTAGCTGCAGTTTTGACTTAAATCGACATGAAAATGTATGGCAAGACTTGAAAATAGCTGTCTAGCAATAATTAACAACCAACTTCACAGAGTTTGATGATTTTTTTTTTGAAGACTAATGGGTAAATGTTGTACAATCCAGGTGTGCAAAGCGCTTAGAGACTTACCCAGAAAAATTCACAGCTGTAATTGCTGCCAATGTTGATTCCAACATGTATTGACTCAAGGGTTTTAATACTTAAGTCAATTAGGAATTTGTGCATTTCATTTTCAATAAATGTGCACAAAAAAAAAATATTAAAACATGTTTTCACTTTTTCATTATAATTGAATACATTTTGAATTCAGGCTGTCACACAACAACATGTAGATTAAGTAAAGGGGTGTGAATACTTTCTGAAGGCACTGTACATGAGGCATCTCCCATCTCTGAGGAACTCAGAAGACTGACACTGTCTGTCTTAATAACCAACCAATTTCGGAATTCAGACGGTTCCTATTTGAGATTCTTGTTATTTTCTTCAGTATGCTAAGATAATATTCTTGGGAGGTCATTTGAATGGGATGTCGCCCGACATCTACATGCTTCAAGCCACATCCACCATCATAAATTAGGCAAGCCCATTTCCAACATTTACATAATAACTCAGCCTCTGAAAATAACCTTGCAAGTGCACGCACTTGCTTATTTGCTAAGTCACTAAGCACTGCACAACTCTGCAAAAGTCATGGTCACCTACTCTACCCTCCATCCTTTGCGGTCAACACTTGCCACTGTCAACGTTCGCCATAGTCAAGGGCGGCCATAAGAAAACATTCCCTCGCGGACAGACAGGAGAAATGCTGATTGTGACTGCTCTCCTTCCCAACTTTCTTAAGTTGCCACTAATCAACAAGGGGCTGTGGAGGTTGCAGCCCAGGGGATGCCCGCAGCTATTTTCCAATTAGTGTCACCAGAAAGACAAATAAGACTTCTACACTGTGCTCAGAGAGGGGGGGAGGGAGAGGGGGGAGAGAGGGGGGGGAAGAGGGGGAGAAAGATGGGGGAGAGAGAGGACGAAGAGAGAGGGGGGAGTGGGAGGAGAGAGTGAGAGTGGGGAGTGAGGGGGAGATAGGGGAGGTTGCAGGGTTCTTTTTTTCTGGGGGAACAGATTAAACGATTGTGACAGCAATTTCGACAAAACACAATTTGCAGGCACAGACTGACAGATAGACAGTGTTGCCCAAGCCTGTCTAGGCTCAGAGAGTAGTCATTCATTACTCTGGCAGTGGAAGTGATACAGAGACAGACGGAGAGTTGGCTCTGCAGTAACAATTAGCTCTGGCTTGTTCTGTATGCTGTGTGCGACTAGTAGCCTCTCCTCCCTGCCAAAGCTGCTTCCAGAGTTCAAGCTTCTTATCGACTCTGGAGAGACTAGTCTAGCATCAACAACAGTTATGGAAATGAGAATGCAAACAGGTACTAACAATGTCAAGATGTTTGTTTGTAGGTTCGCTGAACCCTATATTTAGCTTTGTGTAAAAAGAAATCTGGACAAAAACGTAAAACATCAAAGAAAGAATTTCTGACCTAAACTACATCTTGTTCTTTAAATCCCCTCCAAGAGGTATTGTTCAGACAGCAACCATATTTGCCAGACAGGCACGAGATTACACTACTATCTTCAATAAATAGAAGACAATATCCAAGTTTCAGCTTCTATAAATCTCTACAAAGATATTCTGCACTGTGATTTGGACAAGAATAATATAACAAAGACTCTGAGTACAGAGGGGAAAATATAAAAGTGAGAGTGAGTGAGTGAGTGAGTGAGTGTGTGTGTGTGTGTGTGTGTGTGTGTGTGTGTGTGTGAGAGAGAGAGAGAGAGAGAGAGAGAGAGCTGTTTCTTGAAGTCTGTGTAACAACATCCCTATCTCCCTCGTCCCCACCCATCGTGGTATGCATTAGTCAAGCCTTGTGGCCTCTCTACATCTACTGAGAATATGTGAAGGAGCAGGAATCCATCAAAAGTAATGGTATTGCTGTATGCCCTCAGGGCAGCCATCTTTAATCCTTACCCATCATGCTTCTGCCTTAAAGTATGCAATCACGGACCCATTCGCCCACAACCAGCAAAGCAAGTCCTTCCTCAGCCAGAGAGCGTGTGGTCTTACTTCATGCTCTATTTAAGAGGAAATCACAGCTTTACTTCAGATTTCTCTCTCTCTCTCTCTTTCCTTCTCCTCCTCTTCCTCTTTTTCTTATTTTTTTCTTTTTTCTTTTTTACCTTAACCAGATGTGTCATCTCCCTCGTCTCTCCACCGCTTTTCACGCTCCCTCTGTCTTCCACTCCTTCTAGTCCCCTCGGCATCTGTTCCCTTCCCTCGCTCACCCTCCCGGCTCACTCCACTCAGTGGGTTTAGAACATCAAATAACAATAAACCTCAGCATCACCGTAAAACACAGCACACTACACACTAAAATACACTTCACACTACACACTAAAATACACTACACACTACACACTAAAATACACTACACACTACACACTAAACTACACTACACACTACACTACACATGACACAACCCACTACACACTACACTACACTGCACCACTCTACACTGCACTGCACTGCACTACACTACACTACACACAACACACCAGACTACACTATGCTACATACTACACTACATACTACACTACAAAAACACTACACTACACATTGCACTACACCACACACTACAATACACACTACACACCACACTACACGTTACACTACACACTGCAATGCACTACACAGCACTACACTGCACTATACTACACTGAACTACACACAACACCACACTACACTACACACTACACTACACACTACATTACACACTACACGCTACACTAAACTAAATTCTACACTACACTAAACAGTACACTATACACAACACAATACACACACACTACACACCACACTACACACTTCACACTACATATAACACTACACCACAATCTAACCTACACTACACTACACACTACACACAACAATACACTACACACTTCACTACATGACAATACACACTACACTACATACCACACTACACTAAACACTACACTACACTACACACTACACACTACAGTGCCTTGCGAAAGTATTCGGCCCCCTTGAACTTTGCGACCTTTTGTCACATTTCAGGCTTCAAACATAAAGATATAAAACTGTATTTTTTTGTGAAGAATCAACAACAAGTGGGACACAATCATGAAGTGGAACGACATTTATTGGATATTTCAAACTTTTTTAACAAATCAAAAACTGAAAAATTGGGCGTGCAAAATTATTCAGCCCCTTTACTTTCAGTGCAGCAAACTCTCTCCAGAAGTTCAGTGAGGATCTCTGAATGATCCAATGTTGACCTAAATGACTAATGATGATAAATACAATCCACCTGTGTGTAATCAAGTCTCCGTATAAATGCACCTGCACTGTGATAGTCTCAGAGGTCCGTTAAAAGCGCAGAGAGCATCATGAAGAACAAGGAACACACCAGGCAGGTCCGAGATACTGTTGTGAAGAAGTTTAAAGCCGGATTTGGATACAAAAAGATTTCCCAAGCTTTAAACATCCCAAGGAGCACTGTGCAAGCGATAATATTGAAATGGAAGGAGTATCAGACCACTGCAAATCTACCAAGACCTGGCCGTCCCTCTAAACTTTCAGCTCATACAAGGAGAAGACTGATCAGAGATGCAGCCAAGAGGCCCATGATCACTCTGGATGAACTGCAGAGATCTACAGCTGAGGTGGGAGACTCTGTCCATAGGACAACAATCAGTCTTATATTACACAAATCTGGCCTTTATGGAAGAGTGGCAAGAAGAAAGCCATTTCTTAAAGATATCCATAAAAAGTGTTGTTTAAAGTTTGCCACAAGCCACCTGGGAGACACACCAAACATGTGGAAGAAGGTGCTCTGGTCAGATGAAACCAAAATTGAACTTTTTGGCAACAATGCAAAACGTTATGTTTGGCGTAAAAGCAACACAGCTGAACACACCATCCCCCCTGTCAAACATGGTGGTGGCAGCATCATGGTTTGGGCCTGCTTTTCTTCAGCAGGGACAGGGAAGATGGTTAAAATTGATGGGAAGATGGATGGAGCCAAATACAGGACCATTCTGGAAGAAAACCTGATGGAGTCTGCAAAAGACCTGAGACTGGAACGGAGATTTGTCTTCCAACAAGACAATGATCCAAAACATAAAGCAAAATCTACAATGGAATGGTTCAAAAATAAACATATCCAGGTGTTAGAATGGCCAAGTCAAAGTCCAGACCTGAATCCAATCGAGAATCTGTGGAAAGAACTGAAAACTGCTGTTCACAAATGCTCTCCATCCAACCTCACTGAGCTCAAGCTGTTTTGCAAGGAGGAATGGGAAAAAAATTCAGTCTCTCGATGTGCAAAACTGATAGAGACATACCCCAAGCGACTTACAGCTGTAATCGCAAAAGGTGGCGCTACACAGTATTAACTTAAGGGGGCTGAATAATTTTGCACGCCCAATTTTTCAGTTTTTGATTTGTTAAAAAAGTTTGAAATATCCAATAAATGTAGTTCCACTTCATAATTGTGTCCCACTTGTTGTTGATTCTTCACAAAAAATACAGTTTTATATCTTTATGTTTGAAGCCTGAAATGTGGCAAAAGGTCGCAAAGTTCAAGGGGGCCGAATACTTTCGCAAGGCACTGTATCTAAGTTGTCCTTTTCCTTTTGGGTTTTGTTTTCTACTGTACTGTACACACTGCACACTGCACACAACACACTACACTGCATACTACACTACATTGCACTGGCGCTACACAAAACTACACAATACAAAACACTACACTACAAACCAAGCACTACACTACATACTACACTACATGAAACACTACACTATACACTGCACACTACACTAAAATACACACTACACTACACACTACACTAAAATACACACTACACTACACACTACACAGTACACTACATTGCACTACACTACACTGCACTACATTACACTACACACTACACCATGCTACACACTACATTCGACAATACACACTACACTACACACTACACCAAACTATACTACACTGCACACTACACTACACTACACTACACTAAACACTAAATTTCACACTACACTACACACACTACACACTACATGGCACACAATACACTACACACTACCCAACACACTATGCTACGCACTAAACAACACCACACACTAAACTACACACTATAATACACACTAAACTACACCACATACTACACAACACTACACAACACTACACACTACACACTACACACAACAATACACTACATGACAATACACACTACACTACATACTACACTAAACACTACACTGCACACTGTACACTACAATACACTACACTGTACACTACACTACGGACCAAGCACTACACTACATACTACACTACACTAAACACTACACCACACTACACACTGCACACTACACTACAATACACACTAGAATACACACTACACACTACACTGCACTACGCTACACTACACAACACACTACACTATGCTACACACGACACTACACACTACACTACACACTACACACTACAATAAACACTACACTACACAATACACTACACACACTGCACACACCACACTACACATTGCATGCTACACTACACTACAAACTACACTACACTACTCGAAACAACACAACACTACACTACACACTACAATACACTACACCACACTACACACTACACTACGCTACACACTACACTACACACTACCCTACACAGTACGCTACACACTAAACAACACCACACATTAAACTACACACCATCATACACGCACAACTACAATATGTACTACACCACACACTACACTGCACACTCAACTACACTACATACTACACGACACAACACTACACTATACACTACACGCTACACTACATAATACACTGCACTACACTACACTACATTACACAATATGAACTACACAGTGCACTACACACTACACTTCACACTACACTACACACATACTACACTACACGACATCACATGACACTACACACAACACTACACACTACACACATACTACACTACACAATACACTACACACTACACTACAGCCCACTACATTACACACTACATCACACACTACACCACACACTACACCACACACTACACACTGCACACTACACTACATACTACACTACACTACACTATACTACATTACACACTACACTGCACACTACACACTACACTACACACAACATACTACACTACACGAAACACAACATTACAGCACACTACAATACACTACACACTACACAACACAACCCTACACTACACTACACACCTCACTACACTACAATACACTACACACTGCACCACACAGCACACTACACTACACTACGCACTACACTGCACACTATCCTACACACTACGCTACACACTACACAACACACTACCCTATGAACTACACTACACTATACACTGCACTGCACTACACTACACACTACAATACACTACACACTCCACACTCCACACTACACTACATACTATGCTATGCTACACTGCACACTACACACTACACTACACGCTACACTACACTGCACACTCCACAATGCAATACACACTGCACTACAGCACACTACATTACACACTACACTACACACTACAGCACACTACACTACACTACACACTACACACATACTACACTACACTACAGAACACTACACTACACCCCACTACATTACACACTACACACTACAGAATGCACATTACACTACACTGCACTGCACACTACACAGCACACCACACTACAGCACACTACCGCACCACACAGTGCTGCACAACACACTCATTAGAGCACACTGCTGCACCGCCGAGCGCAACACAACCCACTACACCACGCCAAGCAACACAGCACACTACTCTACAGCACACTAGTGCACAGCACTGCCCTGCACTACACACTACAACACAGCACAACACAGCACAACACAGCCTTCAAACATGCAAACCAAAAGCAGCAACAACCACCAGAGCGCAGTGAGCTGTGCTCAACAGTAACCATCTTAGCCAGTTTGCCCTCCACAAAGAAGAATACTGTACACAGCAGGAGCAACTGCAAAGTTGTTGTCAGTTTTAAACCTATTCTGACCATGGCATGGTATCTAATAGATTAGAAGTAAGACATAAATGTGTAGTAAAGCCATAGCTAAGCTATGGGGGCTCATCCTCACCCGAACCAGTGCTACTGCTATGGCAGTAATGACACATTGTCAACCATTTAATAACAATCACACAGTTGAAACATGAGGGTTATGATCACCCACAGCCTCTAAATGTATTCTTACTCTGACAGGTTAATCCATGAAAGTGCCTTTCATATTTCAATCTCAGTACCTTGAAGGCACCGATCGAAATGTACAGAATGGTTATCTGGAGGTAACATGGGGTCATGCTTTTTCAATTTCACACAAGGGGAGGGTTTAGTATTTTTTAAATCTAGTCCAGGGAAGGTCATGTAATTTGTAATTGATGAAGTGTCAGTATTTCTCAGTGTTTTAGAATTAGTTGGTTATTAGGCAATATATTGATGTGTGCCTGATGCCGCCCCTCATCTCTGATTCTCTGCTGGGTGCGCAATATCAATTGCGCCTATAGGCTATTTAGTGTGGTCTCAATCAAATGATCCATATCCTACAGCCTATAGGCTACGAGGTGCATAAGTAGCAGAAGAAGCGAGTAGCTAAGTTATATTTCTAAGATAGCTGTTGGGATGGTGTAAATAAAACTAGGCTGCATTACACACTGCAATGAATATTGCAACCATGAGCACCGGCCTGCTAGGATCTTGCTGATCAACAACGTTTTGTGTGCTGCTTAACCATTGGCTGTCCTGGGTAGAGCTACGGTGGCAGTTCAGGAGGAGAGTTTTCTTCCTAAAATAATTTTTCATTATGCCTAGTCCAAAAAATGCAATATCTTGCGCACAATCTAGCCTATAGCCTATGTTCTGTTCAGTGTGAGAAGAAAGCTTGAAGATGAGGAACTTTGATAGCTGTGATAGCTCGCTACTACTATAATTGATTTGATTAAAAACAATATATTTCTTGACCGTGATGTATTCATTAGAGTTATTGACCTCACAATAACCCAGATTCTAATCATTTACATTGTGGTGCTGAAACTTGAAGCAACAGCTGCGGTACAAGGACAGCTCGTGCTGAAAGTAGGCAAATTTGAGTAGGCATAATCCATTTCAACAGTCTTCACTTTAATTAGACTTTACTAACAACAAGATAACTTTGTGTTGGAGCCTGTTTCTTCTTGTCATTGAAACTGAAATTGAGAGGGTATGAGAGGGTATGCCATAGGCCTACCTTTTATTATAGAAATGACAAAATGCACAGTCCGACCCATTGTTAGCTTAAAGAAAACAGATCCGGTCATAACAACTGATCAATAACAGAGCTTTGGTTCACAATGCTTCATTCTAGAAACAAGATGTAAAATATCCGGGAAAGACATGACTCCGATGCATTGGGGATATCATTGTTTCATTTCTTTGACATTCAGAAGCTGACTTTGCTTGGGAAGTAATCTAATTCTGTCACTATCAATTGATTAAGCTATTCGCTTTCTGTACAATAGAATATGTTTAAACCCAGACAGCTTTTAGGGAAACACTTGTGACCTTCTCCTGTTGGGTTAAGCCACAGAAGAAGAGTAGCCAGCAGTTAAAGCTTTCATTTTTCAGTTGGTAGGAAAGGGAAAGGGAAAAAGGGATACCTAGTCCAGGCCTACTCTGTCTGGAGTGGAAAGGTAGGCCTAGCTTTTCAAAGTACCATCCTTCAATTCCTAATGACATCTCAGAATTAATTATTTGCAATTTAATTACTTACAATTTATTGCCCTGGCCACATCTACAGTCCTCATGCCTTTTTGGAGCATGCCTTAGGCACGTTCACACAGATGAGCAGGGACCCTGGGCATCTTTCTTTTGGTGTTTTTCAGAGTCAGTAGAAAGGCCTCTTTAGTGTCCTAAGTTTTCATAACTGTGACCTTAATTGCCTACCGTCTGTAAGCTGTTAGTGTCTTAACGACCGTTCCACAGGTGCATGTTCATTAATTGTTTATGGTTCATTGAACAAGCATGGGAAACTGTGTTTAAACCCTTTACAATGAAGATCTGTAAAGTTATTTAGATTTTTACAAATTATCTTTGAAAGACAGAGTCCTGAAAAAGGGACGCTTTTGCTCAGTTTATATTTTGCTGAAGGGATGGACATCCATTTTAATTTCAGAGGTCCGATTTTCTCCATATAACCCTTGTAATAAATAACGTTCACTCCCTACGAAGTCTGTGATTTTTTTTGACTACGTGTTACTAAGAAACGTTTCCATCCCCTGCCTGCTGTAAAAAGCATTTCAAAAAATGAAAAAGTTTTTTTGAGTGCGAACCACTCATCATTTTGTGACTAGGCCTACATGTTGGAAATTAGATATAAATCCTGCCTGGGAAGGAACTAGCCTCTATTTCCTCTACTAGGTTTACTTCACTTCAACAAGTGAAAAAGCTGTGAGTGAATCAATAGATATGTGTGCCCACATAACCAAAAGCAGAAAAATATTGCATTTTATTGACAACATATCTTTTTCTAGGTTTATTGGCAGACCGAGATTATAAAACAAATAACAAAAGTGAAAAACAAACAAATCCACACTGTAGATAATCTTGTTTTTGACTTGGCAAGGATTTCACAGTAGCTCAATCTGCTTCTGACGGCTGAGCCTTTATGGAGAAATTGGATTTCTTCATCTAATCTGTGGTGGTTATAAACTAAACATTTCTCTGGACTTTCTATCCTCTCAGATCATTCCTAGGATCCGACCACAAGCAGATGCAAAATACATCCTTTTGTTCTACCAGCAATTATTATAATAGCGCATAAGGAGCACAATGCTAGCAGTGCTGCAATCGTACAAATGTCTATTAAGGTGGTGCAAGGCTTTTGTAAATCCAAGTTAAGCCTGTCTGTCTAAAAGAAGCCTTGCATTCACCATTCAAACAGGAAACAGTTTGAGGCGAGACAGCCAGACAGCTCCGCTCTCTAACTTGTCTGGGAGGGTAACAAGGAGGGCTTTTCAATGGGATGAGTAAAGAGTAGTGAACTGAGGGAACTAGGGAGAGAGACTCGGAAGAGAGCGGGAGGGATCAGGTGAGCTCGACAGGGCCGAGCAGGTTTTGTGCCGACCTGGATTAAAGGAGGGATCTGTGTCCCGGACGTTTTAATACAGTGTCACATTATGCAAATCCCCCTCGGTAGAATGCTGCAGATATGTGTCTGTTTTTTAACACCAGTTTGTTTTAGGCTCCTCGAATTGACCTCAATTTGTTTTTACGCTCCTTTCTTCCTGTTTATATTCCTCACCCCTTTCCCCTCCTTTACTCACCTGCCTTTGCATGCAAGAGAGAGGTGATGGCGATGCTCTCTCAGTAGGAAAGTGATATAAAACCATTACTGTAGCCCCAAGTCTTTTATTTACTCTAGTCTGAAACCTATATATAACATCAAGAATAAACACCTCTAGAGAGCACACATACAGTAGCTCTTTGCAAGCAGTGCAAGTGGTTCACTTGTTACAATATCAGTCCTCTACAGATAGGATCTTGATTTGATAACTCTTTGTTGCTGGGAATTTTCCTGCACAGCAGGAAATGCACACTTGTAGTGTATTTGAGTTTTAAAAAGGCTTCTAGAGTTTGTAATTTCCCAAAGAACATTTTTTAACCTGTAAAAAAACAAACATGTTTTCTGTTGCTGCAAGATTATTTTCCTGCTGTAGCAAACTGGATCAAATTAAGATCCTACATCTGTAGAGGTGCACTGTGCTCCATTCTCTCTATCTATCTCTTATCTCAGATAGCTGTGTTCCTCCACCTCTACTACTAGTGTCTGTGTAACACCAAGTCAACCTAATTGACAGACTGGCCTGTAGAACTACACTATTGCCCCAACCAGCTATCCCCAGATCAAACCCTCTCCAGACAACTCCTTCACTTCAACTACCGTGCTTACAGAGTTGTAGATGAAACTTCTCTGTGAATGCAGCAGGGCGGGACGTCACTCTGAGGGCAAAGGGATGGAGAGTGGACGCACAGTTTGAGTTGTTCCATTAAGTTTCCCTCTAACAATGTGGTAGTGCTGAGACTCAACCTCCACCCTGAAGTGTCAAGAGACTTTCATCTCATCACAGACCCTTGCCTATCTCTATCCTTATCTCTGTCTCTCACGCACACACACACACACACACACACACATACACACACACACACACACACACACATCATATGCTGCTGCTACACTGTTCTTCATTCTTACTCTTTTTTTATCTGTTCTGATGCCTAGTCACTTTATCCTGCCTTCATGTACATATCTTCCTCAAATACCTTATTATTATCTCTTCTGATGCCTAGTCACTTTATCCTGCCTTCATGTACATGTCTATCTCATATCTACCAGTATATAGCTTCATTATTCCACAGGTTAAAATGATTATACATATATTTTTTGTTTTACTCTGCATCGTTGGGAAGGGCTCGTAAGCAAGCATTTCACAGTAAGGTCTGTGACCCGTTGTGTTTGGCACATGTGACACCTGTGACAAATAAAATGTTATCGGATTTGACATACTGTACACAAACAAGTGAAAACAAGTACAAATGTGTACACGTTAATACTTCATGTACGAGAAAAGTCTCCTCTCAGTTCTGAGATCTGTTAGTTACTCTACACACTCTCATTGGACGGTCCTTTAGAAAAGTCTCCTCTGAATTCTGAGATCTGTACTTATGTCACGTTCCGACCTTTATTTCCTTTGTTTTGTATTTATTTAGCATGGTCAGGGCGTGAGTTGGGTGGGCAGTCTATGTTTGTTTTTCTATGTTTTGGGGCATTTCTATGTTTCGGCCTAGTATGGTTCTCAATCAGAGGCAGGTGTCATTAGTTGTCTCTGATTGAGAATCATACTTAGGTAGCCTGGGTTGCACTGTTTGTTGGTGGGTGATTGTCTATGTTGATGGCTTGTGTCAGCACAGGTCTAATTTGTAGCTTCACGGTCGTTATTTATTTATTGTTTTGTATGCAGTGTCAGTACTTTCTTTATTAAAGATTTACCATGGACACTTACCACGCCGCATATTGGTCCTCTGATCCTTTTCGCCTCTCCTCTTCAGATGAAGAGGAGGACGACCGTGACAGAATCACCCACCAACCAAGGACCTGGTAAAAGACAGCGACGACAGCAGCAGCTAGCAGCAACAACAGCGGCCAGCATCACAGGACTCCTGGACATGGGAAGAGATACTGAACGGAGAGGGACCCTGGGCACAGGCTGGGGAATATCGCCGCCCCAAAGCAGAGCTGGAGGCAGCGAAAGCTGAGCGGCGGCGATATGAGGAGGCAGCACGGCAGTGCGACAGGTACGAGAGACAGCCCCCCCAAAAAAAATTTGGTGGGGACACACGAGGGGTAGAGCTAAGCCAGGTAGCAGACCTGCGCTCACTCCTCGTGCTTATTATAAGCAGCGCGTTACTGGTCAGGCACCGTGTTATGTGGTTAAGCGCACGGTGTCGCCAGTACGTGTCCATAGCCCGGTGCGCTATAGGACAGCCCCCCGAGAGTGTCATGCGAGTGCGGGCATCGAGCCAGGGCGTATGGTGCCTGCTCAGCGGGTCTGGTTGCCGGTACGCAGTTTTGGTCCAGGGTATCCTGCGCCGGCCTGCTACCTGGCAGTACCCCCCCCCTACCCCCTACTGTCACACCCTGACCATGTTTTGCTTTGTATGTTTCTATGTTTTGGTTGGTCAGGTTGTGAGCTGAGTGGGCATTCTATGTTACATGTCTAGTTTGTCTAGTTCTATGTTTGGCCTGATATGGTTCTCAATCAGAGGCAGGTGTTCATCATTGTCTCTGATTGGGAACCATATTTAGGTAGCCTGTTTGGTGTTGGGTTTTGTGGGTGATTGTCCTTGTTCCTGTCTCTGTGTTACTTTGCACCAGTATTAGGCTGTTTCGGTTTTCGTGTTACGTTCATTGTTTTTGTATTTGACTCGTGTTTACCTTGTTTTATTAAACATGGATCGCAATAGCCACGCCGCATTTTGGTCTGACTCTCTTTCACATACAGAAAACCGTGACAACTTACTGTACACACTCTCATTGGACGGTCCTTTAGAAAAGTCTCCTCTGAGTTCTGAGATCTGTACTTACTGTACACACTCATTGGACAGTCCTTTAGAAAAGTCTCCTCTGAGTTCTGAGATCTGTACTTACTGTACACACTCTCATTGGATGGTCCTTTACAGAGATCTCCTCCGAGTTCTGAGATCTGTTTCTTTCTGTCTGTTCTCTGTAAGTTTCCTCTCTCCACTGTTCCTTCCTGTTTCACCCACAGCCTCACCTTTTCCTGTACGTTTTTGACTGAGATGAGAGAGAGAACAACCCTTTGTGACGCAAGACGTCTCTCTGTCTAGGGAATAGTGAAGAACTGAACTCAGTAGACATTCAGATGTCATTGGCTCTGTCTTTCTGAAACTGATGGTAGGAGGAGTGATGTAATTTCCAGTGCTCGAAATGACAACCAATTGGCACAGATACTGTACATGGTATTATAACAACAGCATGCATTCATATTTGGTCTAAAATGAGTGGAACCCATACAACACCATTTAGTGGTGGAGTCCGTTTGCTCCTCGGAATGAATGGGAGCTCGATTCAGCCATTATTATGACACATTGTTTCCACACTGCTCTCCATACAGGCCTTTTTAAACAGTCCCCTATCTGTATATCCCCCTTCTCTCACACAACGGAGTCTCCCAGCCATGAAAGGTTTGGCGTTGAGACTGGACAGACAAGAGGACCACTGCCAGTGTCAGTGTGTGTGTCACTGTCACACTGCACCGGCCGGTCCATCACCAACAAAGACAGCTCTCCTGTCCGCCCCCCATACAGCTGCCAGGCCGATAGAAACCTAGACACGGAAGGTCACACACATGTCAAACACACTTGTCTGTTGGCTGATTCTCCTTGCAATTGGAAAAATGTGTCGGTGTCCAAGCCAATGCTGGACAGAAGACGTAAACAGACAGAAAAAGGTAGAGAAATTGTGCCCGGAAAAACTCCAACAAAATCTTGTCTTGTCGTCAAACAGGATACAACGTGAGCTCGTGTCACAGAGCAAGGTCGTCAGACAGCAGCTGCCATGGCTCTGGCCAGTCTGGGCTGAGGCTCTTTGGCCATGTAAATTGCATATGGAGGCATTGAGGAGAGTGGTGGAGAAGAAGACTCGGGGCGGGAGAATTGCTTGTAGCGGTCGGAGGTTAATGAGGAAAGGCAGCGAGGCATTGCAGTGTGGTTGTCTTGTCATGAAGCTTTCCTCCAACACGCAGTACAGAACATAACAGACTTCTTCTTCGTCTTCTTCCGCGTTCTCTCGTTTTGCCTCCTGCCTTCACTAAATGTGATTAGAAGCTTCAGAGGCATGTTGTTTATTTCCCAGCTAATCAGAACAGTACGTGGTCAGACCCTTATAGACACTGTCTCTTACATGCTACATTAACTGACTGGCTGTGGCCCCGGTCTCTGCTGGATATAACATAATGCCTGATCAATTAAAGTACTTACGGCTCCACTACAGGGCTTCTAGCAGGAACAACAACAACAACAACAACAACAAGCACCACACAGCCCAGGGAGGGAGTCAGTGTGGGTATGGCACCTTTGAAGTACCCCTGAGATGAACGTTTAAAAACACACACACACACACACACACACACACACACACACGTCATCTTCTCAGTTTGGCTCCCACAGGGGGAGGTTGGTAGGAGGGGGTAGGGTGCGGTGTTGGTGGTGTGTGAGTGTGCCCCCCCCATTTCTTAGGGTTAAACTGTTAGACAAGTCTCCAATTTGTCTGGGCTGTGCATCTCCACACCTCTAGTTAATTAGCGAAGGTCTTTTGGATCCCGGTGAGCTGAGAACCCAGGGGATGACTTTAATTACACAATGAAACGGGAGTGATGTGCTAGGAGGCACCGAACACACAGACAAGCCCTGCAGGAGTGGGATGTGAGTGTGTATGTGTGTGTGTGTGTGCGTGTGTGTGTGTGTGTGTGTGGGGGGGGGGGTGTAGGTATATGTGAGTGAGTGTGTGTGTTTTGATGATTCCTATGGAGACTGTTCGCCAGACTGAGACAAGCCACAACACACACTGACACGAACACATAGTGTATAAAGTATAGTTTCCGCCATGGTTCATTGCTGTAAATAGGTTTTGGTCTATTTAACCTGACCTAATACGACAAATAAGCAAAGCATCAGTATATTCCATATGTAGGTTATATAGTATTTTCAGCTTTCTATAAATATAGAAATCCTATATGACTGAAATTACATGGATATCCACAGAATGAACATTCAAACAGTCATATAAATAGAAAGTGTTTCTAAATGAAAATGAAAACTGAAAACAAATTATGTAATGACAAGTTCCCTCAAAGACACGGAACGGTCGCCTCACTGACAGAATTGTCACATCTTCGCTCGATGACAGTGCTTTGTAAGCATGTTGTCACGTCCAATCAGCCTCTCGTTGCGACTCTCTCCCCCAACTTTGGTGACATCATTTGTGATAGCTTTCACTTCCTGGGTGAAGAGATCAGATGGGGAAGCTGAACACAGCAGTGGGACAATTAACGACTTCAGGAGTTAGTTTTTTGATCACATCTCCTATCCTGGTGACATTGCTGATCGTTAGCGTGCTGTGCACAGTGATGCTAATTCTCCCTGATGGTCCCTTCCTCGTAGCTTCATCATAACCTGATTATGCCAATCATTAAGTCTAATGAGTCCTAGAGTAACGTGAGCGTCACAACTTAATGTGCCAAGATTCACTAAATAAACATTTTATTTTCCTCCACCCTCAGGTCTGAGAAACTAATTTTTTGTTTTTTTATTGTTAGATTTTTTAAATTCTGTTTCTGTGGATAAGCACACATACCAGCATGGGTGTATAGCCACTTGAGTCATATGTGATCACAATGTAATATGTCTGAACAGAGTGACAATTAAACAGACGGCAGGAAAGGGACAGTTTAGATGGTACAGGTATGATTATGCTTCTTCCAAACCCACAGCAAAATTACTACTATAATTCTGCTACAATCATTGTAGAGTGTGTGTTAGTAAATGTGGGACAGACTTGTGAGTTAGCATGGGTATTTAAACACTAAAGTAGGGTGCATATAGAAATGTCTCTCTGATTCAATCTAGATTTTCATTCATTCTCGTCCCTATACACAAACAAGGTCAGAGGTAAAGATGAACCGTAGCGCATCTTGAAGTTTTAATTCTATTAAAAGACTCCGTCTCACTCTACATTGCGTTTACTCTCTACTTTAGCTTTACATGTGAATTCTATCCCAGAATCTGCACACTGATTAGCGTGTCTAGCGCTCGCCTGTATATGGAGACGGAAAGAGAGGAACAGATGTAATATTAGTCAGTTTGCTACAGCAGGAAAATAATTCTGCAGAAACAGGAAATGTCAATTATTATGTGGATTATAATGAATGGACATTTTTGTTGGGGCTGATACATTTTTCGTAAGGGAAAATCAAGTATGACACTTCTAAGTGGAAATTACAAACTTCAAAAGTTTTTTTAAACCTCAAATGCACTACAAGTTTTACATTTCCTGCAACAAGGTGATCAAATTAAGATCCTATATCTGTATAGCAAAGGAAATTGAGATAAAAGTACAAAAACAGAAGGATAGCGAGAAGAAAAGACAAAAGGTGAAAGCAAAGGAAGGTGTGTTTTAAACTACTCTGTTCTATCTCTCAGTAAACATTTAAAAAGAGTAACCCTTACCAAAACATGCATGTACAGATGTAGCATCTTAATTTAATCACTATTTTGTTGCTGAGAATTGGCCTTCACAGCAGGAAATGCAAACGTGTATTCAAGGTTTCAAAAGGCTTCTAAAGTTTGTAATTTACACTTTAAAATGTCAGATTTGATTTGCCCTAACGAAAAATGTCCATTCGTTATATTACACCAAATAATTCAAAATTCCTGTTGCTGCCCGATTATTTTCCTGCTGTAGCAAACTGGCTCAAATGTGTAGCTAGAAGATAGAGACAGAAGAAATCAGTGCTATACCAGTATATATTCTGATAAAGGCCCCACAGCCTATGGCTCTGTATTCATACAGATTTAAAAAACAGAATACAAAACAGGACAGAAGTTCTAGTAGCGAGGTCTGTTTGGAAATCATTTTTCAAAGAATTCTATCAACTTTTATTTTGAAAAAGCCTTGTTGCAACCTTTGTTTGAAATAGGGCCCTAAATTGTTTTAACATTGTCTGGTTGATGGAGTGAACAGCATAGTCAGTGCTACATTACATTCTTCCAAAGATCCCTCTTTTTGTATTTCACCTACGCTACAATTGAAGTTCAGTAACCGCCCAATATTATGGCAACAATGACTATCCGCCCCCTCATAAGAAATGGGCTTTTGTATTCTCCGTCCACCCAAGGTGTTCACCTGTGAAGACGTATTATTGATATTTATCACGATGACTCGCTCAAGGACTCGTGATTAACATTCCCATGGCAACAGATATAATCATAACTCTATTGATCCCTATCCTGATCGATACACACTCTTTGGCATGCCGGTAACATTCAGCAGCAACCATAGTCACTGATGGAGGCTTCACACCAGTAAGACACTTATCAGTGCTGTACTCTTCGTCTTGGTGCTCTTATCAATATGGTAACACGTTTGCTAAAGTGTATTTGAGCAACAGCACAAATACAATTTTAATCTCAATTTAAACCATAATCAGTGACCAGGCTTAATGCTCACAAAAGGCAGCCTGATGACCAAATGACATCCGTTCTACACAACATCAATGTATTTCAAAGATTGAAGAGGTCCATTTGAAACCATTTCTACGGCAGAAGGAAACAGCCCTCACATGCCACTGACAGTGATATAATCTCCCTGGTGACAGATTGGCTCCATCTCTCAACCTAACTTTTCCTTCCTTCCCACCCCCACCACTTTGCATTGCGCTATACAGTCACTGTGATCCAGCATCCGTGATTGAACATGTGATCGCAGTCTAATTAACTTTGACCCTAGATCTACCTGGGATAGTAAATCCACCCCCCTCCCCTCCTCTACCCCGGTAACAGTCTCATCCACAGTAACAGTTGGGTGCAATGACATTAGCAGTTTAAAAACCTGTTTGGCATAGGGGGCAGTATTTTCACGTTCAGATGAAAAGCTTGCCCAAAGTAAACTGCCTGCTACTCAGTCCCAGAAGCTAGGATATGCATATAATTGGTAGATTTGAATGGAAAACACTCTAAAGTTTATAAAACTGTTAGAATTGTGTCTGTGAGTATAACATAGCTTATTTGGCAAGCGAAACCCCGAGGACAAACCATCCAGGATTTTTTTGTTGTTGAGGTGACTGTGTTTTCAATTGCTTTTCTATGGGAATCTAGATTTCTGAGGCATCTGGTTGCAGTTCCTAGGGCGTCCACTAGATGTCGACTGAGTGTCGAGTCTAGTGTACTGTTGTGTTTGGGGCGCGCGACCTCGCGCTCGCTCCACTTTCATTTTATCCGCTATTGAATACAGTTTATTCTGTCTTATATTTTATCAATTATTTACGTTTTCAAATACCTAAAGATGGATTAGGAAAGTTGTTTGAAATGTTTGGACCAAGATTACAGGTAACTTATTAGATAATGTGTAGTCAGAATGGGCGAGTTGGAACCAGTGTTTTTCTGAATCAAATGCGCCAAATATATGGACATTTTGGGGACATAACAATGGAATTAATTTTTAAAAAAGGACAATTTGTGATGTTTATGGGACATATTGGAGTGCCAACAGAAGAAGATCTTCAAAGGTAGGGCATGAATTATTTCGTTATTTCTGAGTTTTGTGTCACGCCTGGCAGGTTGAAATATGATTGTCATGTGTTTGTTTGATGGGGTGCTGTCCTCAGTTAATCGCATGGTTTGCTTTCGCTTCCCAACAGCTCTTACAGTCTCACATCAGTATTAGACGTTCAATCATGTTTCTCAAACGTAAAATTTCAAAGTGTTTATTAAGGTTAAGTTTAGGCATTAACTTTGAATTGTTAAGGTTAACTTCTTCGATATAGGGGGCGCTCTTTTAATTTTGGGGTGAAAAACGTTCCCGTTTTAAACAATATATTTTGTCACGAAAAGATGCTCGACTATGCATATAATTGACAGCTTTGGAAAGAAAACACTCTGACGTTTCCAAAACTGCAAAGATATTGTCTGTGAGTGCCACAGAACTGATGTTACAGAAAAAACCCAGATAAAAATACAATCAGGAAGTGCCGCATTTTTTGAAACCGCCTCATGGCAATGACTCCTTATATGGCTGTGGAGGAGCTAGGAGTCAGCTTACCTTTTCCACGTTTTCCCCAAGGTGTCTGCAGCATTGTGACGTATTTATAGGCATATCATTGGAAGATTGACCATAAGAGACTACATTTACCAGGTGTTCGCTTGGTGTCCTTCGTCGCAATTATTGCGTAATCTCCAGCTGCAGTATTTTTCTGTTTTCTTCTGATGAGAAGCCAGCTGCCACCACTGATAGATTATCAAATAGATATGTGAAAAACACCTTGAGAATTGATTCTAAACAACGTTTGCCATGTTTCTGTCGATATTATGGAGCTAATTTGGAAAAAAGTTTGGCGTTGTAAGTGACTGCATTTTCGTTTTTTTTTTCTTAGCCAAACGTGATGAACAAAACTGAGCTATTTCTCTTACACAAATAATCTTTTTGGAAAAAATGAACATTTGCTATCTAACTGAGAGTCTCGTCATTGAAAACATCCGAAGTTCTTCAAAGGTAAATTATTTTATTTGAATGCTTTTCTTGTTTTTGTGAAAATGTTGCCTGCTGAATGCTAGGCTTAATGCTATGCTAGGCTATCAATACTCTTACACAAATGCTTGTGTAGCTTTGGTTAAAGCATATTTTGAAAATCTGAGATGACAGTGTTGTTAACCAAAGGCTAAGCTTGTGTTTCAATATATTTATTTCATTTCATTTGCGATTTTCATGAATAGGAAACGTTGCGTTATGGTAATGAGCTTGAGGCTATGATTACGCTCCCGGATACGGGATTGCTCGACGCTAGAGGTTAAGTTTGGGCATTAAGTCCACATTCTTGAGGTTAGGCATTAACTCTGAATGGTTAAGTTAAGGGTTAAGGTTTTGGATAGGCTTAAAACTAAAATATAAAAAACAACTTTCAACCGCTGGATTCAAACTTGCAACCTTTGGAATCAGAGGCAAGTCCACCATCTCCATCCACCACACCCTAGCAAAACCCAAACCTACTTGAAGGTAACAGCGCTCACTGTTGCCTCTAGTGGCCGGTTTCCACGTCATCCCCCGACTTCCTCAGAGATGAATGGACATTGAATACTGACTTGTATTACAGGTGACCTGGCTCAGTCTTCTGCTGGGAGGTAGACTAGCGATCTGTTATCTCCAAAATCCCATGTGCTGTCCCCCATGCAGAGCTTTTCCCCTGTATTCCCAGGAAGCTGCTGCTGCTGCTGCTGCTGATGATGATAAAGATGGGTCTCCTGTTGGATTGTGATTGAACTAATATTGTAAGAGCAGGGATTGGGACTCACACATTCTGGCAGTGTAGGAGTACTGTTGGGGGGGCTAATCTTTTGGGTTAGAAGGAGTTGCATTTTATAGATAATTGAAATATAAATACCTCTGTTTGTTCTTCCTCTCCTGGTGAGTGGTGTTCCTTTTCGGGACAGCGAGAGAGGATAAAGCAAGGCAATATGAAAAATGATCCTTGGAGAGAGTGCGGGAAGGAGAAGGAGGGCGGTGGTGTACTGGCATGGTAGGGATTGACATGTCATTATTATTGATCATAGTGATGGGATGGATGGGCGCTCAAAGATCAATGCTAACAGTTTTAGCAGCTAATGAAGATTTTACGACAGGGTGGCTATGGAACTTTTCAGGGCACTCTAAGTCTTTAGCCTCTCTCAATCGATATATGCCTCATAACACTGGGATGGGACACACAGGCAGAGAGCTGTTATGAATATCACATCATATTAGAAGACAATGATCATTCTCAGAATGAGATCCAGTTTGGATTTTTGAGAGTGATGAGATTGATTTTTGCTTTGTTTTGTTATGTTTGCTCAGAGTTTAAACGTATCCATTTTGTGCACTGCAGCTTTGATTTTAAGTCTTACTGTGGAAAAGGGCAAAGGATATATCACATTTGAGTATGCCAATACCTATTTTCAGCGTGGTTTGATCATTGTAGGTCTGTTTAAACAAAACAAGCAATCCCGTTTTCCTGGATAACATGATGGTGGTAATACCACGAGAAGACCATGAGATATTCCAATGATGTTGTTTCGGTTGCCTGTTGATTCAGGATGGTCAGGATATCCCAGGTATTAATTGTTTTTAGTTACTCTGCAGACGCTCTCCTGATCACAAAAGTATTCCTCTTTACCGTTCTACATCTTGATAAATCCTACATGAATGAAAAAGATACATAATGGCTAATTCATAAAGATCAGAAAGGATGTTGACATGTATGCTACCTTTTTGTGGTGGTAGAAGTCAATGACAATGAATGTAATCACATTTGACACAACAAAAGAACATGTACACCAATTTACACATTTGTGAATATTTACCAGTCGTGATGGTGCTGGTTAAGTCATTTAAGCGGGGAATGACATGTGTCAAAATCAGGGGAGGAGGATGGGGCAGCTGAGAGGAGGCCCGCGGGCTGAGAGGAGAGTCACGCAACATTCCTTCACTTTAACCCTCCCATTTCATTTACTTTGTTTTTGCTGTTGTTGTTCTGCTGTTCATTCAGTTTATTGTGTATCCCTCCCCTGGGGTTCTGACAGAAAACCAAGCTGACAGTGGAGCACTTCTGAGACTGGAATCACCCCGAGCTACTGCTAGGAGAGCCAGCCACTTCAAGCAACACATGGCAACACAACACAACACAACACACCACCACCCAACACACTGTTGAGGAAAAAATGTACTGCTTACTCCGGCTGTGATAAGTGGTTGCCCCACCTACCTGTCTTAAGATGAATGCACCAACTGTACTGTAAGTCACTCTGGATAAGAGGGTCAGCTAAAACGACTAAAAGGTAACAAAAATGTAAAGATGAAAACACTACCGTTATTTTCCAGGCCATGCAGACGATAGGTCATGTCAATCTATAAAAGACTGACCTCTGACTCGTCGATCTGCTCTCTCTGTATGAAGACCACAGCTATTAAAATCTCTCTCTCTCTCTCTCTCTCTCTCTCCCTCTCTCTCTGCCTCTCTCTCTCTCTCTCCCTCTCTCTCTGCCTCTCTCTCTCTCTCTCTCTCTCTCGCTCTCTCTCTCTCTATCCCTCCTCTCCCTCTCTCTTCAGTTCAACTCTTTCCCCCAATCTATTAAGCCCATGTAATATAGATTTATGAAAATGAATCAGAACCACTAAATAGGGTATCACAACAGCTTAACCTCAGTTCTCATTTTAATATTGTGTATCGTGTATTGTTAGTATCACTGGGATTAACTCTATACAACATCTGCAACTGACTGCTCTGCTCCTGTTACAACAGTTTACTGTATGCAAAAAAATAAGGCATACATTGTTAATGCTGAAATCTGGGTCAGATTGTTGTCAGTGTGTGTGTACACGTGTGCCTGCGTGTGTCTGTGTGTCGTGATTTGTGGATTTGATAACCTTGCTGCCATGTAGGAGTCAGGGTGTTCGTTATTGATGACATGGAAACTTGACGCTCATTTAAAACATGTCAGCACCACATCTTGTCATGTTGGTTTATGACATTCTTATTAGCTTTATTTGCATATTTATGTAGGTAGGGAAATAAGAGCCGAATCCACCGCATGGAGAAATACATTCACCTGTGTGTTGTGTATCGTGACGGGTATACCATACCCTACCCATCATACCCATCATAATACATGAGAAACAGGATTCGACTGAAGAAATGCAAGTCTGCAGTCAATCCCCGTAAAAAAAAAACAACAACATTACATCCATTACATCCATTTAAAATGTGGTATGACTCGAGGAAAAAACAGTGATTGATATACACGAGAATATACAGACTGTAACAGTGTGTATGTGAGAAAGTGTGTGTTCATGCATGCAGTACATGCGGTACGTGTGTGTGTGTGTGTGTGTGTGTGTGTGTGTGTGTGTGTGTGTTACTGTCAGTCTGCTGCGTATGAGCTGAGAAGCTCTCCAAGGCGCTATCCCAGGTGTCGTACAGGATATAGAATTTAAGGGATCAGAGACTAGCTGAGGTGCTGCTGGTGTGTGACTGGGTCATATGGTCACGCATGGAGAAACCCAAACATGATTATGTTCTGAGTAAGCGTTTCAGTGCAGGTGGCACAGCAGAGCTCTCACATCGAAACCCTCCTGTCTAGGGCACGTCAAACTAGCATGTGTGAGATCCAACACACACAAGTCATGTAGAAGAAGAAGCTAGGAGCCACAGGGGCTCAGCCTAAAAGATTAGAACGTGTGTAAATCTACCTGCATCCCCAGCCGGATTGGGACTGTTCTGTTCTGTTGGTGTTGAGCTTGCAGGATACCTACTATATATCTGGTCCCTGGAAGTGAAGGAACACTAACAAAAGAGTGCATGGCACACAGAAACAGGGAACTGCATAAGGGCTCAACATTTCAGCATCTTTACACCATATCTCAGAGTACAGATGGCAACAGTGTATGAGAAATAGTGAGAGATAGGTCTACAACCACTGGAAATGCATACTGATAATTAATTGTTAGATTAATACAGATAATAATCCCCCTGAAATATGTAACATTTCCGTTTGATTTTGTTGATTACAACATTACAGAACGTTTTTCTCAAGTTGAGTTTATGGTTTATTTGGGTCCCCATTAGCTTTTGCCCGAAGCAGCTGATATTCTTCCTAGTGTCCACAAAAAGTGTGGATTCTGTAAGAAAATGAACAGAAAATATTAACATCTATGAAACTAATTTAATAATATACTCTATATAATTAAATAAACTATATATAATGTAATGTGGATCTCTCACCATCTCTCCCGTCTCTCTCTCTCTCTCTCTCTCTTCCGCTCTCTCCCTTTCCCAGCTCTCTCTCTCTCTTTCTGTATCTCTCTCATTACTTCTCTTTCTGCTTCTCCTCCAGAGTAATGCAGCCAGCAGAGACAGTATGTAAGGGAGATGGAAGTGGCAAAAGGAGAATGCTGCTGCCTGTTGTGGGGATGTAAAACCAGCCGTGACCTCCAAGTCTTCCCAAACAGCCCTGCTTCTCTGAAGGGCATGCAGACCACACACCCACACACACACACACACACACACACACACACACACATTCTCATTAGTGCGATATGCCTGCTACCTTTTACAGTTGTCAATTTTCCAAAAGGGGTTTGTATCGTGGCCTAGCCCGCAGACCTGGCCTGTCACTCTGCATCAGATCATCATACTGACACACAGCTCCGCCTGGAGTCAACGTCTCATCTTAATCTGCAGCACTGCAGCGCACCACCACGACAAACACCGTCTCACACACTCAGACCTAATAAACTAGGACTCGACCAAATGTATTCTGCATGTTTAAAAAGATGTTAGCCTTTCTGTCACAAGCACAGTGGAGGAGGTCAGGAGAAATGTCAGACTTTCTTTTGGTCTGTTTTTTTTTTACCCAAGTCTGGGACTGGTTACAATGTAGTAAGTGAACATATCTGGAATGGGTTTCTCAAATGAGCCTTGGCTGCTGCTCCTTCATGTAACCAGCATGTTAACATAGAAAAGACCTGGCAGCTTAGTTAGGAGGATTCCAGCACTTAGTAAGACCACGGAGTCAAGAAAATGAGAAGTAAGACAGCTGGCTAAGAATGATGAAATAAGACTTAAGATTCACTCACACTCAGCCATTTAGTGACCCAGCACAGTCCAGCAGACTCTAACTAGCACATCGTCTGTTTTTCTGTCCCGTACCAGCAAACTAAACATGAATGCACATGAGTTAGTGATCAAACATGCTAAGATACATGAAATATGTACAACTGAAGAGGTGTTTGATCAATGGAAACAGCACTACAGACCTGAGTGGGTCACAAAGACAAAGAAACAAGGGATGAAGCTATCTGGACAAATGGAACAAGATAACTAAAGAGTGAGAGAAAGAGTGAGAGGGAGAAGAGAGAGTGTTGTGTCATCAACCTACCTAGGTTGAATGTGATGAGATGTGAAGTTACCGTCCACAGGTGTGTGTGCTTAGGGAACACAGCTGGAAAATGTCAGTGCGCTGTGTTGCTCCCATGACGACCAGACTGTACCCGTCACACAGATACACACAGACAAAGAGAGGGACGGAGAGAGAGAGATGGAGGGAGAGAGATGGAGGTAGAGAGTTTGTGGGGGTGGGGAGGATGCAAAGAGAGGTTGGCAGATCAGACCTGGTAGAGACGTGTGTGTGTAGGTGTGTGTGGAGAGCAGGATGAGGGAAATACGAAGTGACCCTGCCGCTTCAGTTACAAACTACTTGACAGAAGATCCTTTCCATAGACACAATACACAACAGCAAGGCCAGGCATAGACATGCTTTGCTAAGGAATATGCAGTCAGGTCCAACATTATTGTCAACCTTTGTAAAAGATGAGCAGAAAATACTATAAAATTAACAATACAAATGCAGGGCTATATTGCTTGCAAAAGAAGGGGGACATTTTTTATTTTATACTAATACAATTAATTAGGTAAATAGATTTTGTTTAACCTGTTGCGACGACCAAACCCGGATCCGGGATTCTATTTATAGACCTAAGCTCATTACCATAACGCAACGTTAACTATTCATGAAAATCGCAAATGAAATGAAATAAATATGCTAGCTCTCAAGCTTAGCCTTTTGTTAACAACACTGTCATCTCAGATTTTCAAAATATGCTTTTCAACCATAGGAAAACAATCATTTGTGTAACAGTAGCTAGCTAGCGTAGCATTTAGCGTTAGCATTAGCGTTAGCATTAGCGTTAGCATTTAGCAGGCAACTATCACAAAAACAAGTAAAGCCTTCAAATAAAATAACTTACCTTTGAAGAACTTCTGATGTTTTCAATGAGGAGACTCTCAGTTAGATAGCAGATGCTCCGTTTTTCCAAAAAGATTCTTTGTGTATTAGAAATAGCTCCGTTTTGTACATCACATTTGGCTACCAAAAAAAAAAAAAAAAAAAAAAAAAAAACGAAAATTCAGCCCTCAAAACGCAAACTTTTTTCCAAATGAACTCCATAATATCGACTGAAACATGGCAAACGTGGTTTAGAATCAATCCTCAAGGTGTTTTTCCACATATCTCTTCAATGATATATCCTTCGTGGAAGCCTGGTTTCTCCTTGCTCTCAAATGGAAAAATAATTGCACCTGGCTTTACGCTCCAATTTCGACGCAGGGACACCAGGCGGACACTTGGAAAATGTAGTCTCTTATGGTCAATCTTCCAATGATATGCCTACAAATACGTCACAATGCTGCTAACACTTTGGGGGAACGACAGAAAGTGTAGGCTCATTCCTTGCGCAATCACAGCCATATAAGGAGACAATGGAAAACAGAGCTTCAGAAATTCTGCTCATTTCCTGGTTGATGCATCATCTTGGTTTCGCCTGTAGAATGAGTTCTGGGGCACTTACAGACAATATCTTTGCAGATTCTGAAACTTCAGAGTGTTTTCTTTCAAAAACTGTCAAGAATATGCATAGTCGAGCATCTTTTCGTGACAAAATATCGCGCTTAAAACGGGAACGTTTTTTATCCAAAAATGAAATAGCGCCCCTAGAGATCAAAGAGGTTAACAAAAAAAGATAGCGGTCAAGCTGATTGACACCTCGGTTTCCAGTACCTTGCGAGGATAATTGCCATGACCCTTTTTCTAAAATGTCTCATGAGATTGGAGAACACATTGGGAGGGATCTTAGACCACTCCTCCAGATCCTTGATATCCTTCGTCTGTGCTTATGGACTGCCCTTTTCAATGGTGCTTAAGTCCAAAGACTGATGGCTATTGCGAAATGTTGATTTTGGGGTGAATTAAGCATTTGTTTGGGGAATTTGATGTGTGCTTGGGGTTATTATCTTGCTGGAAGATACACGTGTGGCCAAGTTTCATCCTCCTAGCAGAGGCAACCAGGTTTTAGGCTAACATGTTCTGGTACTGGGTAAAGTTCTGGCTAATTGCACTCAAAATGTAGAATTGAGGTTTAAATTGTCCCGTGGTGGTAAGTCCCCATGGTGAAGACACACAAAGAGCAGCGGGGGGTGGGTCTCTCTCTCAGGGTGTACTAAAGCCCATATGTCACCAGCTATGCAGTCAAGTGCCATGGAAATCCTGTTGAGCTGTTGTAAGGCAGCAGAACCCAGCTCCATGCAGCCTCATTCAGACACACAAATAAAATGCTCTTAGAATGCTTCACTGATTCCCACTGCTTTAAGGAGGCATATACAACTCCCACACACACAAAGACAGCAACAGAATGTGCGTGTTTGTGTGTGTGCACGCGCGTGTGAGTGTGTGCTGAATCGACCACATCACAATTGGCATAATTAGAGAAAAACAAATATCTATCCAAAAGGATTCCTTTCCTGATGTGAATAACTAGCGCTGTGGGGGGTGCAATTATTTGAGTGCAGGGAGCAACGGTCTGCTCAGGTCCCTTGTCGAGCTTTACTCATTAAAACACTCCAGGTTATTGAAAACACAAGCCCCAGAACACATCCGGAGTCGAACTAAACACAGTGGCAACAACAATAAAACTAATTTCATGCATTTCATCGTGTGAAATTCAGAAGCCTTTCAGGATAGAGTTCCTCAATGTTTCGAGGCCATATTGCAGTGCATAAAAGAAGCCGGACTTGTAAAGAAATAAAAGACTCAGTGATATAGTGGATTAATTGGTAGAGTTATTAGCATTCCTATATTCAGTGAAAAACAGAGAAACAGAAAAACTGTCCAGATGTCTGGGGTGTTAGCTCACTGGTCCGAGAGACTTGTCCCCACCAAGGGAACAATGATCTCCAGTCATAATTAGCTCTACCAGTCAAGTGTCTCTGATTGGATTACTGGCCTCTGCTTTTGTGGCACCGCATCTTCCAAGGAAAGAGCACAGAACGCCCAAAATGATCCCAAACAGAAACAGCATTTGGGTAGATTGAGAGATAGGGATTTGTAAGATTGTAAGGGCAGATAGACGAGGCTTTGGGAACACTGTAGGACATGAGGATCAGTGGAAGACCACCTAAACCCTATGGAGGATCTGTGCAATGCTGGGGAAGCCTGCTCTCTCTCTCTCTCTCTCTCTCTCTCTCTCTCTCTCTCTCGATGTTCTGATTCATGATTGATGTTCTCATGTTTGTTTTTATCGATCAAGTTTTATGTTCTCATGTTTGTTTCATATGTGACTGGAGCAAGGAATATGTTAGTCAAGTAGATTTCTTTTACTTAACAAACAAACCCTATTCTCTGCACATACTGCCATCGCTCAATAGCAGACTGACAAGGCTGGATATAGCTGGATAGGAGAAATACTGTCTATTTACAAAGGAGAAGACTGAACAGAAATGTGATGCATCACTCATTATAATACAGCGACAATAACAATTGCAGTACTAATGCATTCAAGCTGAGCAACAAGCTGAATGACAATACTGTATGAATCCAATTACAGGAATACGGCTGAGAAACAACACAATACCATTTTGTTGTGATCATGATGAGCAGCTTCAGTTTGCATTTTCTCTATTTGAATAGATATAATCACATTTCACATCCACATGTTTGATGTCTTCCCACAATACGAATTATGTGATTCAACTGATTCAACTGCTCTGGTAGCTAATTTGATCGTGTTCAAAGTTGCCACTGAGTGCATTTGCTAATCCAACAGATTTGATTTATGTAATCTACCACCATACACCTTCCCTACTTGAATTTCAAGGAGTTATTAGCAATATTTTCTCTGCAAACATAACCTTGATTGCAACATAACGTTCAATGTGGTGCCTGTATGGTTGTTAAAGGCATAAAGCAGTGTTGTGTTTTACATTGATCATAGACCAGGATCTTATTGTATAGCTGTTATGAATAGGCCTGGGGGTCCCCCCCCCCCCCCACACACACACACACCACCACTATCACCATTTTATCTCCACATCCCTTACAGCGGTAGGGCTTAATCAGAGAAACAGCCATGAAACCAGGCATACAAACTCATAAACACTGACTAGCGGTACGGTTCATTAAGAGAATAGCCATGAAACTGACAGCTCCCCTTTTCTCCGTGGGCGCTGAGGCCCTAGTGTCCATTTCTGGTGCAGTCCCACCGAGACCCCTAGCCCCTCAGTCAATGGCATTTATATGGTAATTACGATTAGAGCTGCTATGTCCTCCGCACCACACCTTTTCCCCAGCCCCTGACTGACATGAGACCTTTCTTCCAGCCTAAAGAAGCAAGCTAAATCCACTCCAGAATTACAGCATGTGAAGAGGCTGGCTCGGGGAGAAGAGTGGCGCAGGGCAGAGGGTAGAGGGGAATGTCGCCAGCAACAATTGATGGAGGGAGGGGATGGATGGATGGAATGAGGGAGAGAGAGAGGGAGAAGAGAGGAGAAAGAAAACATTGAACCTTTGTAGATCCTTTGCAGAGGATCTAGGCTTTATTGTCCCATTGTCAGTTGAGTATTGACACATTTCCCTCTCCATTCAGTCAGAGCACAGACTTTGTGTTGTGAGAACTCAATACCTGGGTATTGTGATCATAACCGAGTATTCACTAAGGAATGACAAGACACTTTTCTCTGCAAAGTATGAGATTGTTTGTTTGCCTGAAACACATTTTGTGATGTCTGAATGAAAATCAGTCACTTGGGCAAATAATTTCCTACTGGGATGTTCACACAAAGGATCCCTGGTTGAGCTCCTTGTAGATATGGATTGACTGCAGAACGGTATTCCCTTTGCAACAGTATTCATCATAACAAAAATGATCTTCTGAGACTCAACATGTTCAGGCTTGTGTTTAACCATCTGATATACTGCTAGGCTACCCTGAAGAGTTTGGCAGGAAGTGGATGGGGGGGAGCGCATTCAACGCAACACAGGAAGGGATGTCAGAGGGAGGTTAAACACCCCTCTGCTTGTTTTAATTACGATATGACTAGCTCCTCCACAGTCTCCTGCTATTTGTTCTAATCAGTCAGGTTTATTTCTCCCAGTTATAACTGTTCTATAGATCAAATCTGAGCCTATTATATGATCTTTATGTTTTTCTCACACCTTCCGAATCCAACTTCGCCTCCGTCTTGTTATTATACCATATTTCCCATTGAAATAATGTTGGAAGTGTCACACCTGGATCTGTTTCACCTGTCTTTGTGATTGTCTCCACCCCCCTCCAGGTGTCGCCCATCTTCCCCCATTATCCTCAGTGTATTTATACCTGTGTTCTCTGTTTGTCTGTTGCCAGTGTTTTCTCCTCTGTTCCTGTCTCTCGATTCTTCCTGTTTTCTAGTTTTCCCGGGTTTTGACCTTTCTGCCTGCGCTGACCCTGAGCCTGCCGTCCTGTACCTTTGTACCACCTAGCTGGATTACTGACCCCTGCCTGCCCTTAACCTGTCTTTCGCCTGCCCCTGTTGGATTGATAAACTGTTGTTAATTCGACGTTGTCTCCATCTGAGTCTTACCTGAAACGTGATAAGAAGGGGAAGAAACTATATTCCCAGGGTGTAAATCAAACGGTAAATTGTTGTGTGAATTGTCCCACAGATGTTTAGCTTTCCAAAGACTAGCTAATGTGCAGACGTATGTGTTAAACAGCAGGGGAGAAGCATAACAACAAAAAACAAACCCGTTGATAAGCTATATTTTGTCTTATAGGGGAATGTGTGACATCAAAGTTTCTAAGAAGTCAGTAAATAAGGCAACATTGCCAATAGTGTCAGAGGTTTTTCCTTAATAAGATTTGTTCCTGTGGATTTGCAGCTCTTACATTTCCTTTTCGCAGGTTCCTTGTCCGTTTGATCACCTAACATGCGATTACTTAACGGAGCTGGATTAGCTGCCTGGGAGAGGCCTGCCTGGCATCTTAGGTGCGTCTCTCTCTGTGCTCTAAGAGGCTTACGCATGGAAAAATATGAAATATGTGCTGCCTAATAGCCTTATTTCCCCAAGGAGTTTCATTTCTTTATTAAAAGAGAAAATCTGATTCCTTCCCAAAAAGTTTGTCACATATAACGCTGGTTTGTCATAGACACTACAAATCCAGTTTTAGTACGTAATACATCTGAACATAGCTCCCAAAGCTTTGGGTTTTAGCATTGCATCTGCCACACACAACGAGAGGGAGGAACATGATAAGTGTGGCTGCTGCAGCATGGGTTTGTGTTGTGACCGAACATTGAAAGCAGAGAGAAACTGGGTTCGTTTGATTTTGGCCAGTGCTATTTCCCCCTGCCGTGTTGAGAGCCTTGGTATTAGAGGGAAGGATTTTTTTGCAGCCAAAACTGTACTGAGGGTAATTTTCAGGTGCTTTAGAGTAATGATGTGAACACATACTTTCTCTTTCACCTCTATCGTTTATACTCTCTCGCTCTACTTCTCGTTTTCTTTCTCTTCCTGTTTCACCTGTCAATCAACCAATTTTATTGATCTATCGTACTATATACTATATATAATTCATGAATAACATCTAGCCGCTTAATGATTTGAATCCTTCTGAATTATTTCATCAAGGTCCTCTCCTCTCTCTCTCTCTCTCTCTCTCTCTCTCTTCCTCTCTCTCTCATCCATCCTATCAGAAAGAGCCTGCCTCGTCAGCAGAACCAACAATGAAGGCCATTTTCAGAGTAGGTCCAATGCATTGCTAATCAGACTCTCCTTCACCGCACAGCACGTCTGGATTAAACAGCAGCGGCTATAGCCTGCCTGACTGAACCTGGCATTGTGTCAGCGGCGTAGGTAAATCAAGCAGGTCTACAACACAATATTGCTTTCAGGGGGTCTCTGCTAAAGCAAAAGAGCACAGTTGTACCTCAGAGTCAATTGAACCCACACAGCTCCTTTCATCTGGTTTGTAGCCCACTCTTTTTCCTCAGATGGGGAAGCAAAAACAATGTTCAAGAAAAAAAACTGAAACCTACTCGCTCTCTTTTAGGAGCCAGTTTTAATATGAGAGACATTTATGAATATATGAATTTAAAAGGCACACTGAAACCTAGGGGCACAAAGGATGTTATAAATAGGCAGAGGATATGATGGGATGTCACTCTGTGTTTGTAACATATAAACATACTTGCTGGCAGGGCTTTGTTCATATTGCTTCTCTGTGTGTACTGTGGCCTGCGTGACATTTAGCCCTACAAGGAAAACATTGAAAACAAGCTTCCCTTTGGGGTCACGGTGACGTCGAAGACGGTGAAGGGAAAATGTCACCCGTCCCCCATGCACCTTACGTCTGTGGCTCAACCAGCGGCATGGGGACGAGGGTTCGGTCTCTGTTTGAGATGAGGCTCATGCAACAATGATCAGGGGATTGTTGAGGAGGTCAAGTATAGTTCTCAACCAGACGAAACACTCCAGGCTGAGTAGGCTAAAGATGACCTACCAATCTGCTTTCTTCTCAGTTGGGAGTTTTTCTGAAAAACCTTGCATCAACTGTATGGATAAACGTCCAATGCCATTCATGCTTTATTGAGAAACCAACATGCTCTCACACTCTCACTGCAGAATTAGACATTTATCCATTTTTCTCCAAACATCAAGTGTTCTTGACACCCTGAGCTGACTCCTCCTGATCAGTATTGTTCCGTTTCTCCAAACGTCAAATTTAGAAGGTTAAGGGTTAAGGTTTGGGGTAAAAAACAAAAACAAAGAAACGAGTGTCCACCACTGCAGTCGAACACTTCTGGTCCAGAGTCATGGGATTAAGCCCATTCAAAACCCCCGTCCACAACTCCCCTAGCAAAACCCAAGCATACTTGATGGTAATAGCGCTCACTGTTTCCCATAGTAGACGTCCAATTTGGCCTGTGAGAAACAGTGCTCAGAAGTGAATACTGTAGCTCTTTATCTCTAGGGGGAACTAAGGGATACATCCGAATGGCAATGGGTTTTTTTTTTAGTACAGTTTGACGGCTGTTTTGTCACACAATAAATGTTATTTGGTTCCCTCATATTCAGAAAATCTCTTTGAGCATAATTTCCTACCCATTCCTATGAAATCTATAATTAATGTGGTTAAAGTTTGTTTACTCATACAGTATGTTTCTTTTTTGTTTGTGGAGATTTTAATAATTGACTCGATTTGTATTATCTTAAACACAGTCAGATGAGGACTCCAGGGAATTGTGGGATTGATCATTCAAAAGCCTAAAGTTAATCACCATCTGGTCTCCCAAACATCCCTTTACAGCATAGATACCTTGGTTTATGAGAGAGAGAGAGAGAGATATTAAATGAAACGCCTGATACCTGTGTTTTGATACCACACCAACATCTCCTTGAAAATTATTTTATTTTTCGAGATCAGAGATGCACTTGTACTTTATACCAAAATTTAGACACTTCCGTTTGGAAGTGGTGGTATATTGTTTTTGTCCCAGCCCCACTGTTAATGCTGACTTTCTGCAGTTCTTATTTATAGCAAGTACTGTATACTATTATGTAATGCAAATCAATTCAGAACTTGGGATACCTTCAATTAATAAAAAAATAGGCTGAAAGAATAAAGCTGAAAGGCCAAATATAACATTTAACAATATGCCATGTACATGTCAACCACCACAGCAAAGCCAGTTTGAAAAAAACAAGCGCTAAATGGACAACCACGAACTGCACCGACACCAGCAGCACACACACCAGAATGAAAAGCCAAACCCTGCTATTTGCTACCATTGCAGTGACTTGCCTCTCTGTCTCCCCAATGGATCATACTGAAGCTTTATGGTGTGACGTGACAAATGAAATGTTATTGGGACTAGTTGTGCAGTCTGAGGTTTATTCATTTAGTCCATATCTCCTGCTCTGACAGGACTTACTGCATCAATCACAGTGTGAAGGCAGGGAGGGGAGCTGGATGGAAGCTGGATGAATGGATGATGCTTGCGGTTCAGGCTACATTTCCATTCTGACATCTTTTAGTGCAACATTAGTGCGAGGTCACCGGCAATATTTAGGTGGTGTTGACGAGGCATCATGACAGCACTGGGGATATGTGGTTTTTATTTGTGAAGTTTGGGGTTATGGTGGAATTAACTTGAACCGCAACATGGTCCGTATGCTATTGTTGTCTGCCTGGTAGGGTGAGTTTTCTTTGAAATTGCCATCTCTCCATCACACAGGCACACACACTCACACACAAATGTTACCCCACCCCGGTCTATATGGCTCTACCGACAGCCACCATAGACATGTGTTTACGACTTCGTGCTCTCCAAACCTGATTTATACCGATGTGCACTTTGTCTCAGAGAACGGTGAGACCTGCTCCACAGATGGTGTTGACTGTGTTCCTGTGACGACATTTCACATTACATTTGAGCCATTTAGCAGACGCTATAACCCAGAGCAACTTACAGTAATGAGTGCGTACATTTTTGTGCTTTTTTGTCTGTATTCCAGTGTTAGGTCATGTTTACTCACTGTTTTTTTACAGTGCTTTTTCTGTAGGTATATTGACTTGTTTGCACTCAAAATTTGCTCATAAAAATGTATTGCTACCCTTGAGACTGTATAAAATAAATCATTCAAATACTGAGCTACATTGTATGCTCAAAATAATACAGTTGCTCAGAGAAAAAGATTTTGTGTAACAAGTGATACTTTTTTTCTCAAAAAGGTAGGGGTCAAAATAATTGACAGCCCCTGTTTGCAATAGCTTTGAATAGCTCACCTTGCGAGGATTGAGACTTCTTCTAAAATGTTCGAAAATAGAGCTCTTTGGCCACACACACCAGTAGGTTTGGGGTCAAAACGAGAATGCTTGAGCAGAAAAGAACACCCCATCTATTGTAAAATATTGTGGTGGATCTATGATGTTATGGGGCTATTTTGGATCCACTGGCCCTGTGGACCTTGTCAAGGTCAACGGAATCACGAAATTGACCTAGTACCAGGACATTTTAGCCACTGGCATGACACAGTTTTTCTGGAAACCAGCAAGGTACGAGTCCCCCCCCCAACTAGATAGCCACTCAAAAAGTATACAGTAGATTACCGATCACTCTCCATGGTGCTGAAATTGCGACATTGAATCAATTACAGGTTTTTTGTGGTGCCAGGGCATGTAGCCCATAGCTTCTCCTTAGCTAATGGACAGATGTTTATTGGTAGATCTATTTGGTCGCCATTTTCTCATGTTAAGCATAACATTTCACGAAGTTGAACACGGTGTCACAATGCGGCAATGCTGTAATTACTTATTCAGTAATTGAAGTTGAAATTTCTAATGTTGCAAGTTGTAAAATAAATGTTTGACGCAAAAGCATGTTAATCAACTACAAATAGATGTTTTCTCAAGAACAACTGTCCTGTATAGGCTACCTGAACCTGCATGACATGAGTCGTCCTTGAGCTCTCTCCCAGCTTGGACAGAAAGTTGTTGTGCGTTAAAACCAGTCTATTTACACCAAAATAATACAGCCAGTCCACCCTATAAACACTAGCTTACAAAATATTGTTTCATTATGCATTGTAGCCTACTATCTATGGACATCAAATCAAATTTTATTGGTCACATACACATGGTTAGCAGACGTTAATGCCAGTGTTGCGAAATGCTTGTGCTTCTAGTTCTGACCATGCAGTAATATCTAACAAGTAATCTAACAATTTCACAACAACAGAGGAATGAATAAGAATATGTACATATAAATATATGGATGAGCGATGGCCGAACGGCATAGGCAAGATGTAGTAGATGGTACAGAGTACAGTATATACATGTGAGATGAGTAATGTAAGGTATGTAAACATTATATTAAGTGGCATTGTTTAAAGTGACTAGTGATACATTTATTACATCCAATTTGTAGTTATTAAAGTGGCAAGAGATTTGAGTCAGTATGTTGGCAGCAGCCACTCAATGTTAGTGGTGGCTGTTTAACAGTCTGATTGCCTTGAGATAGAAGCTGTTTTTCTGTCTCTCGGTCCCAGCTTTGATGCACCTGTACCGCCCTCGCCTTCTGGATGATAGCGGGGTGAACAGGGAGTAGCTCAGGAGGTTGTTGTCCTTGATGATCTTTATGGCCTTCCTGTGACATCGGGTGGTGTAGGTGTCCTGGAGGACAGGTAGTTTGCCACCGGTGATGGTTGTGCAGACCTCACTACCCTCTGGAGAGCCTTACGGTTGTGGGTTGAGCAGTTGCTGTACCAGGCGGTGACACAGCCCGACAGGATGCTCTCGATTGTGCATCTGTAAAAGTTTGTGAGTGTTTTTGGTGACAAGCCAAATTTCTCCAGCCTCCTCCGCTATTTATTGTTGGACTCTGCGGGTTTTTTCTGGCTAATGGCCTACACAAGTGGACGGCGATCAAGGTAAATGAAATGTAATCAAATTCAATTAAATCCAACTTGAGATGCTCCCCTGGTCTCCTGAAGAGCTCCTTGCTACTTCTCTCTCTGTGTCTCCTTTTCTAATTCTTTCTCTTACGCCTCTCTGTCTGTGCTTGTCTCTCTCTTTTTTTTCTACGTAGATGCCTATTACCTACAGTATGCGGCTGTGTTGCCTTGCATTTTTGTGAGCAAATGTTTCCACCACAGCCTGTCGGTCCAGGTTGCTGGCCCAACTGTTTTCTATAGGCCTGATGAGTATTGTCAACTCAGACAGTCTTTCCTGATGCATTGTGCATTATATGTCCCTTGCGCTGCACACAATTGAAACTTTGCCTTGAAGGATCCCTGCCAAGATATACCAGAGATAAGGGACTGTTGATATTTCAACCACACAACTCAAACGCCGGTTCACCAGTATGTACGAAATCGCAAGCCACTTTTTTTGTTCAAGCCCTCAAGAACTGATGTTCGCTAAAGATGATCATCTGTTTGCATCTGCCAATTTACAGGCTGCCCAGTATCCAGACAACCCGTCCCCAGAGCTTCCTATACAGTTCATCTATTCCATAATGTGTTGAGGCTGGCAATTAAGGAGCTCGAGAGGCTCAATTGTTGCAAAGTTGCAGAACAGCTGTATGTGAAGCACCACTCCCTTCTGCACAGTTTCCCTGATGTTGCTACGGCAGTCAGGCTGTTTTTACCATCCAAATAGCTGTCACTTTTCGTTTTCAAAACTAAAACACAGAACTAACTAAGAAGCATTAGGCTTTTGGTCCAATATGTGCTTTTGAACACCTGAGTAAGCTCCACTCATTGCGCTGGTGCCTTCGTAGCCTTGACCACAGCATTTGTTCACTGATATCCCCTTACTTTCAACCAGTAAATGTTTTTATTTTTCAATGCCTAAGGCACTTTTTCAGTAACGTTCCTGAAGCCCAAGAAAAATACCCTGAGCAGCCTAGTACATATGGGAATTTAAAAGGTTTATGAATGACTTTTAGGAAGGTTACTGACAAAACGATGAATATATGTACAAAAAAAAGAATAGACATCGATGACAGGCAAATGTGCCACTAGGGACCTGCGGGGGTGTCCGGCACGCCAATGATTTTAGCCAAAAACTTTAATGCCTGTGCCAAGAGGATGTAACCCCTCCCACTTTGGATTACTTGATGAACAAAATTGCTTTCACTGAGCAATTGTATTAGTATGAAATAATATAATAGCCCCCTTTTGCATACAATATAGCTCAGTGTTTGAATTATTTCATACCGTCATTTTTGTTCATCTGTTGGTAGTTCAACACAATTTAAAGACATATGGTGTCTAACTGGTATCCAATGTAGTTGTTTTCCATCTTTGTGTGCTACTAAGACCGTACTCCGTGACTTTTCAATCCAATAGGAGTCTGCTACACCCCACGGAAACACTCATGTTTAATCAATTAATCAACCAAACCGTGTTGATCTCAACTCCAATCAATCTTTGACAAGGGGTCTGTCTGTCTGAGAGAGAGAGAGAGAGAGAGAGAGAGAGAGAGAGAGAGAGAGAGAGAGAGAGAGAGAGAGAGAGAGAGAGAGAGAGAGAGAGAGAGAGAGAGAGAGAGAGAGAGAGAGAGAGAGAACCTTGATGAATTAATTCAGAAGGCATCAAATCATTAAGCGGCTAGATGTTATTCATTAATTAATGAACACAACAAGATGTTGGTGTTTGGTTTCCATTACGCAACTAGGTCAATAAGACACCCCAAATAATTAGGGCCATTTATTAATAGCTTAATGAACAGTTAAAATCATTTATTCATGAACTTTTGCACTATGCAAAGACAGGAGAGGGGAGAATGTTTTTTGTTTGTTTTCTTTGCTGGTCAAAATGAACAGCTGAGTGAAAACAGCACAGATGTAGTGACCATAGAGAGAGAACAGGTAGAGAAGGGCAATGTCTTGTCTGTGAATCACAGGGAGAGTAATCAAATAAAACCTCAGTGTATGCAGAGGTGAGGTGTGAGTGCGTGTTCAGTGTTCAGTGTCTGTGGTGGCGGGTATGTTCATTAAGACCCCAGGCTAAATAAAGCCCGATAAAACTGCATCACAAGTGCACATTTACCTGACCACCCCTGCTTGATAAATGCCACGGCAACCAGGAGGAAATTGCCTGCAATAGACAGGGTGAATAATTATCTCGCAAAATGTTATTAGGGCTTCCAGGTTGTTTGACTGAAAATTAGATCCGTTCAATAATATATTAGGGTGTCTGCAGAACACTATTACCAAAGAATATGTTTAATCAAAGTGCTGGTAAATAGTGTATATTCACGTCCTGGCATATATTTTACCCATAATGATAGATGGTGGACAAGACTTGAGATTCTATATGGGCTTTCATGCATGGTTGCTTAATGTATTTCTCCAATTTTAAAAACACTGAAAAGGGATAAGAGAAAATATCATTACAAAATGTTGTATTTTTATTGTATTACTTCCACAGTCTATCAGAAGTACAGATATAGGATCTTAATTTGATTACCCGATTGTTGCAGGAAAGCAAACTTGTAGTGTATACAGGTTTTACAAAGGCTTCTAGAGTTTCGTATTTTCACTTTAAAATGTTAGACTTCCTTTACCCTAACTAAAAATGTATCAACCCTTACAAAAATATATATTAATTATAATCAACACAATAATTCACATTTCCTGTTGCTTCAGGATTATTTTCCTGCTTTGAGAAACTGCTCAAATTAAGATATGACATCTGTAGAGTAAACCCACTGGGCACAGAAGTCAGTTCAACGTTTAGATTTGATTTATATTAGTTTTCAAATAACGTGAATTCAATGTAACATCAACTAAACAAATTAACATGACATTTAGGTTAAAAGTTTGGTGAAAAAAGACACAATTCCCTTACGTTGATAATTTATTCAAAATCCAGTCAGTTTTCCACGTTTAAAAAAGAAAAATATTATTTCACCTTTATTTCAATTTAGCGTACCTTTTATTTTATTATTATTTTTATTTCACCTTTATTTAACCAGGTAGGCAAGTTGAGAATAAGTTCTCATTTACAACTGTGACCTGGCCAAGATAAAGCAAAGCAGTTCAACACATACAACAACACATATGGAGTAAAACAAACGTACAGTCAATAATACAGTAGACAAATAGGTCTATATATGATGTGAGATAAGGGAGGTAAAGGCAAAAAAAAGGCCATGGTGGCGAAGTAAATACAATATAGCAAGTAAAACACTGGAATGGTAGATTTGCAGTGGAAGAAAGTGCAAAGTAGAGATAGAAATAATGGGGGGCAAAGGAGCAAAATAAATAAATACAGTAGGGGGAGAGGTAGTGTACTTCCGGCGCCGACAGAGATGGCCGCCTCGCTTCGCGTTCCTAGGAAACTATGCAGTTTTTTGTTTTTTTACGTGTTATTTCTTACATTAGTACCCCAGGTCATCTTAGGTTTCATTACATACAGTCGAGAAGAACTACTGAATATAAGATCAGCATCAACTCACCATCAGTACGACCAAGAATATGTTTTTCGCGACGCGGATCCTGTGTTCTGCCTTACAAACAGGACAACGGAGTGGATCCTAAGCAGCGACCCAAAAAAAAAACGACTCCGAAAGAGAGGGAAACGAGGCGGTCTTCTGGTCAGACTCCGGAGACGGGCACAGCGCGCACCACTCCCTAGCATTCTTCTTGCCAATGTCCAGTCTCTTGACAACAAGGTTGATGAAATCCGAGCAAGGGTAGCATTCCAGAGGGACATCAGAGACTGTAACGTTCTTTGCTTCACGGAAACGTGGCTTACTGGAGAGACGCAATCCGAAGCGGTGCAGCCAACAGGTTTCTCCACGCATCGCGCAGACAGGAAAAAACATCTTTCTGGTAAAAAGAGGGGCGGGGGCGTATGCCTTATGACTAACGTGACATGGTGCGATGAAAGAAACATACAGGAACTCAAATCCTTCTGTTCACCTGATTTAGAATTCCTCACAATCAAATGTAGACCGCATTATCTACCAAGAGAATTCTCTTCGATTATAATCACAGCCGTATATATCCCCCCCCAAGCAGACACATCGATGGCTCTGAACGAACTTTATTTAACTCTCTGCAAACTGGAAACAATTTATCCGGAGGCTGCATTCATTGTAGCTGGGGATTTTAACAAGGCTAATCTGAAAACAAGACTCCCCAAATTTTATCAGCATATCGATTGCGCAACCAGGGGAGGAAAGACCTTGGACCATTGTTACTCTAACTTCCGCGACGCATATAAGGCCCTGCCCCGCCCCCCTTTCGGAAAAGCTGACCACGACTCCATTTTGTTGATCCCTGCCTACAGACAGAAACTAAAACAAGAGGCTCCCACGCTGAGGTCTGTCCAACGCTGGTCCGACCAAGCTGACTCCACACTCCAAGACTGCTTCCATCACGTGGACTGGGAGATGTTTCGTATTGCGTCAGATAACAACATTGACGAATACACTGATTCGGTGTGCGAGTTCATTAGAACGTGCGTTGAAGATGTCGTTCCCATAGCAACGATTAAAACATTCCCTAACCAGAAACCGTGGATTGATGGCAGCATTCGTGTGAAACTGAAAGCGCGAACCACTGCTTTTAATCAGGGCAAGGTGTCTGGTAACATGACCGAATACAAACAGTGCAGCTATTCCCTCCGCAAGGCTATCAAACAAGCTAAGCGCCAGTACAGAGACAAAGTAGAATCTCAATTCAACGGCTCAGACACAAGAGGCATGTGGCAGGGTCTACAGTCAATCACGGACTACAGGAAGAAACCCAGCCCAGTCACGGACCAGGATGTCTTGCTCCCAGGCAGACTAAATAACTTTTTTGCCCGCTTTGAGGACAATACAGTGCCACTGACACGGCCTGCAACGAAAACATGCGGTCTCTCCTTCACTGCAGCCGAGGTGAGTAAGACATTTAAACGTGTTAACCCTCGCAAGGCTGCAGGCCCAGATGGCATCCCCAGCCGCGCCCTCAGAGCATGCGCAGACCAGCTGGCCGGTGTGTTTACGGACATATTCAATCAATCCCTATACCAGTCTGCTGTTCCCACATGCTTCAAGAGGGCCACCATTGTTCCTGTTCCCAAGAAAGCTAAGGTAACTGAGCTAAATGACTACCGCCCCGTAGCACTCACATCCGTCATCATGAAGTGCTTTGAGAGACTAGTCAAGGACCATATCACCTCCACCCTACCTGACACCCTAGACCCACTCCAATTTGCTTACCGCCCAAATAGGTCCACAGACGATGCAATCTCAACCACACTGCACACTGCCCTAACCCATCTGGACAAGAGGAATACCTATGTGAGAATGCTGTTCATCGACTACAGCTCGGCATTCAACACCATAGTACCCTCCAAGCTCGTCATCAAGCTCGAGACCCTGGGTCTCGACCCCGCCCTGTGCAACTGGGTACTGGACTTCCTGACGGGCCGCCCCCAGGTGGTGAGGGTAGGCAACAACATCTCCTCCCCGCTGATCCTCAACACTGGGGCCCCACAAGGTTGCGTTCTGAGCCCTCTCCTGTACTCCCTGTTCACCCACGACTGCGTGGCCACGCACGCCTCCAACTCAATCATCAAGTTTGCGGACGACACAACAGTGGTAGGCTTGATTACCAACAACGATGAGACGGCCTACAGGGAGGAGGTGAGGGCCCTCGGAGTGTGGTGTCAGGAAAACAACCTCACACTCAACGTCAACAAAACTAAGGAGATGATTGTGGACTTCAGGAAACAGCAGAGGGAACACCCCCCTATCCACATCGATGGAACAGTAGTGGAGAGGGTAGCAAGTTTTAAGTTCCTCGGCATACACATCACAGACAAACTGAATTGGTCCACTCACACAGACAGCATCGTGAAGAAGGCGCAGCAGCGCCTCTTCAACCTCAGGAGGCTGAAGAAATTCGGCTTGTCACCAAAAGCACTCACAAACTTCTACAGATGCACAATCGAGAGCATCCTGGCGGGCTGTATCACCGCCTGGTATGGCAACTGCACCGCCCTCAACCGTAAGGCTCTCCAGAGGGTAGTGAGGTCTGCACAACGCATCACCGGGGGCAAACTACCTGCCCTCCAGGACACCTACACCACCCGATGTCACAGGAAGGCCATAAAGATCATCAAGGACATCAACCACCCGAGCCACTGCCTGTTCACCCCGCTATCATCCAGAAGGCGAGGTCAGTACAGGTGCATCAAAGCTGGGACCGAGAGACTGAAAAACAGCTTCTATCTCAAGGCCATCAGACTGTTAAACAGCCACCACTAACACTGAGTGGCTGCTGCCAACACACTGACACTGACTCAACTCCAGCCACTTTAATAATGGGAATTGATGGGAAATGATGTAAATATATCACTAGCCACTTTAAACAATGCTACCTTATATAAATGTTACTTACCCTACATTATTCATCTCATACGCATACGTATATACTGTACTCTATATCATCGACGGTATCCTTATGTAATACATGTATCACTAGCCACTTTAACTATGCCACTTTGTTTACATACTCATCTCATATGTATATACTGTACTCGATACAATCTACTGTATCTTGCCTATGCTGCTCTGTACCATCACTCATTCATATATCCTTATGTACATATTCTTTATCCCCTTACACTGTGTACAAGACAGTAGTTTTGGAATTGTTAGTTAGATTACTTGTTATTACTGCATTGTCGGAACTAGAAGCACAAGCATTTCGCTACACTCGCATTAACATCTGCTAACCATGTGTATGTGACAAATAAAATTTGATTTGATTTGATTTGATTTGATTTGATTTAGTTGTTTGTCATAAATTATAGATGGGCTATGTACAGGTGCAGTAATCTGTGAGCTGCTCTGACAGACGTTGATTCAACATCATCACATTTACAGTTTTGGGTTGAAATGACGAGGAAACAACATTGATTCAACCAGTGTTTGCCCAGCGGGTAGTGTGCTGGACAAAATCATCGTTAACTCCGCTAAGGTGGTAACGTACAAACGCTCATTCACTCTTTACAGAAACCACAGTGCATAAACTGTGTAATGTACAATCCAGTACTGTACAGTAATGCACTTTATTTGAGGCTTCAATACTTATCCTCATGTTCATTTCACTGAATGTGATCACGTACAATTGCATAGATGTCTTCAATACTCACTGAGAGTTTGTTGAAGGCACATGACAGCCCAGGCAACTAAAGGACTCTCAGACCATGAGAAACTAGGTTCTCTGGTCTGATGAAACCAAGACTGAACGATTTGGCCTGAATGCCAAGCGTCACGTCTGGAGGAAACCTGGCATCATCCCTATGGTGAAGCATGGTGGTAGTAGCATCATGCTGTGGGGGATGTTTTCAGTGGCAGGGACTGGGAGACTAGTCAGGATTGAGGGAAAGATTAACGGAGCAAAGTACAGAGGTCCTTGATGAAAACCTGCACTCAGGACCTCAGACTGGGGCAAAGGTTCACCTTCCAACAGGACATCAACCCTAAGCACACAGCCAAGATAACGCAGAAGTGGCTTCGGGAACAAGTCTCTGAAGGTCCTTGAGTGGCCCAGCCAGAGCTCGGACTTGAACCCGATCGAACATCTCTGGAGAGACCTGAAAATAGCTGTGCAGCGACGCTCCCCATCCAACCTGACAGAGCTTGTGAGGATCTGTAGAGAAGAATTGGAGAAACTTCCCAAATACAGCTGTTCCAAGCTTGTAGCATCATACCCAAGAAGCCTCGAGGCTGTAATCATTGCCAAAGGTGCTTCAACAAAGTACTGAGTAAAGTGTTTGAATAGTTATGTAAATGTAATGTTTCCGTTTTATATTTTTTATAAATGTGAAAAAAATATAGGGGTATTGTTTGTAGACTGATGAGGGAATAAAACAAGTTAATCAATTTTAGAATTAGGCTGTAAAGTAACAAAATATTGAAAAAGTCAAGGTGTCTGAATACTTTCCAAATGCATTGTACTGAATTGTTTACTTTGAACTATATAAGGAACTATACATTGAAACAAACCTTAATCTTCAAGTCTATTCTGCTCTGTCCCTCTTTCAATTTTTTTCTCTGGGGCTCTCCATAACTACCCAGAGTTCTCTCTTTCTCTCCATCTATCAAACACAGACTTCCACATACATTACCGGCATTCTATCTCACTTTCTCTCTCTCTCCTTCTTTCTCTCTCGTTGACAATTTATACATTACATCCCTCAGAATAGAAGCTAGTAGAGTTGTCCTTGTGGAGAATGGTCAGCTGGATAAGAGTCAGAGTAGAAAACCGTTTTCGGTTGGTCTTGAATCACTATTCTCCGTTTGTGGGTATTCATTGCACATAAAATGCCATGCGACGCATCAGGAGGAACCTTTCAGTAAATGTGTGCAATTGTTTTCTAACCAAGCCCTGTGCAAACGAGGAAGATATTACATAGGTTTCTTCGGGATGCTTAATTTATCTTCCCTGACAGTGGAGATGTCTGCGAGCCCTTTGTAAATGGTTACTTTTTATTTTGTTTCAATTTGTGTTTTCTGACTCTTCAGTGTTATAGTTTAGTAGAGAAAAAAATATATTTTTAAACGCTTATTTCCGTCGCTGTCTAATGAGAAAGGATCAGATCGGATCAGAGCAACGTGGCAAACACAGGAAGATTCCTGTAATTTCTTTTTGTTCGACATTTCCAGGGATGTTACCATCACGAGCCCTGTAAATGCCAGACGGCTTTAGTTCAGAACACTAAACTTTGTGGTTAGTTTAGTAGTTGTCTCTGAAGGTTCTCCAGGAGGATTCCAGGAGATACATTGTTTTTTCCAGGCCTCTGCACTGGGAGGCCTGAAATAGAAGAGCGGGCAGATTTACACTCAGGATGTGTCTTCTCAAGGGGTTGTTTAAAAAAACATAATGCAAACTCTCCCCATTCTCTGTCTGTCTGAATCTCATTTTCTCTTCATCTTCCTGGCTTTTTCTTGGTCTCTCTCTGTCCTTTGTCCTCTGCATCCCCCTCCTATCTATGTCCTCTCCTCTCTCACTTTCTCTCCACCCCCCTCCTATCTCTGTCTTTTTACCTCTCTCACTTTCTCTCCATCCCCCTAATATCTCTGTCCATTCCTCTCTCACTTTCTCTCCATCCCCCTCATATCTCTGTCCATTCCTCTCTCACTTTCTCTCTATCCCCTTCATATCTCTGTCCTTTCCTCTCTCACTTTCTCTCCATCTCCCTCCTCTCTCTCTCTTGTTCCATTTTCTTTCTCGCTCTCAGTTTCTTTCTTTCTTTCTTTCTTTCTTTCTTTCTTTCTTTCTTTCTTTCTTTCTTTCTTTCTTTTTATTTCTCTCCCTTCTCCCCCCTCTCTTCCCTTTCTCTCCAGTTCCACTCTGTGATTAACAGGGCCAACTGGTGCTTCTTGATTAATCAGGTTGTGAAAAGCACAGAGCTAGTACTCAGGAAGGGAGGGGTTAACCAAGGAGAAGCGCACAGAGCTAACACTATGGGAGGGGGTTAGCCAACGAGAAGAGCATAAAGCTAACACAATGGGAGGGAGGGGGTTAGCCAAGGAGCAGAGCATAGAGCTAACACAATGGGAGGGAGGGGTTAGCAAGAAAGCTTACAATATGGGAGGGAGGGAGGGAGGGAGGGAGGGAGGGAGGGAGGGAGGGAGGGAGGGAGGGACCAAAACAATAATTTCAACCAATGAGCGATAGTCTATAAATCAGTAATGAACAGCTATCTATAAACTAATGACTAACAAACTAAAATCTACTTTTAAATCTGTTATAAATAGTCCCCAATGCTCAGGGAGCTCAGTTGAATCTCCACTGTTTTTAAAAACTTTTTACCAAACCTTAACTCCCAAGTAAAACTTTATTTAATTTAATATAAATCCAGTGGCAAAAGCAGTGATGCATGGCTGTGTGGCGACAGCATATCGGCACATCATTTACGCTACTATTTATTAACATATTTCATTTCATTCAGGCTGCCGTCCCATTAGATGCCTTTGGCTACTCCCCCATCCTTCTCTGTTTGAAGGCCCAGAAGTTATTGCATCCAGTACATTTTTCACTGAGATCTCATTACAGTTTGAACGTCAACTCAAGGACATGTTGGAGAGCTGGTACTGAGCCCTCTCAGCCGTCCAGGCCTCTGCATCCATGTGAGTGGGAGCAGGGGGACAGACTGACACAAGAGGAGGATGACACAAAAAACATGGTGTGTTGGTGTGTGTGAGAGGAGAAGACCCTCAACACGCATCAGTTCATTTGCGACCTCTTTTTCACTTTTCTTATTTTTCTTTCAGTCGTTGCCGTTTAAAGAAGGACCGCTGGTCTGTGCGGGGTGTCAGTTGATCTGTTTCTCCTGTGTGAGGTGTTGGGGCCGCGGTTGAGGGAGATGTATTTTAGGTTCTGGCCGAAGGTGGGCACTGCTGCCGTGTAGAGGTGGACCTGGTCGTAAAGGCTGTTCAGGTCCAGGGTGGAGTGGTGGGCACTGCTGCCCGGTAGAGGTGGACCTGGTCGTAAAGGCTTTTCAAGTCCAGGGTGGAGTGGTGGGCACTGCTGCCGTGTAGAGGTGGACCTGGTCGTAAAGGCTTTTCAAGTCCAGGGTGGAGTGGTGGGCACTGCTGCCCGGTAGAGGTGGACCTGGTCGTAAAGGCTTTTCAAGTCCAGGGTGGAGTGGTGGGCACTGCTGCCCGGTAGAGGTGGACCTGGTCGTAAAGGCTGTTCAGGTCCAGGGTGGAGTGGTGGGCACTGCTGCCCGGTAGAGGTGGACCTGGTCGTAAAGGCTTTTCAAGTCCAGGGTGGAGTGGTGGGCACTGCTGCCGTGTAGAGGTGGACCTGGTCGTAAAGGGTTTTCAAGTCCAGGGTGGAGTGGTGGGCACTGCTGCCCGGTAGAGGTGGACCTGGTCGTAAAGGCTTTTCAAGTCCAGGGTGGAGTGGTGGGCACTGCTGCCGTGTAGAGGTGGACCTGGTCGTAAAGGCTTTTCAAGTCCAGGGTGGAGTGGTGGGCACTGCTGCCGTGTAGAGGTGGACCTGGTCGTAAAGGCTTTTCAAGTCCAGGGTGGAGTGGTGGGCACTGCTGCCCGGTAGAGGTGGACCTGGTCGTAAAGGCTTTTCAAGTCCAGGGTGGAGTGGTGGGCACTGCTGCCCGGTAGAGGTGGACCTGGTCGTAAAGGCTTTTCAAGTCCAGGGTGGAGTGGTGGGCACTGCTGCCGTGTAGAGGTGGACCTGGTCGTAAAGTCTTTTCAGGTCCAGGGTGGAGTGGTGGGCACTGCTGCCCGGTAGAGGTGGACCTGGTCGTAAAGTCTTTTCAAGTCCAGGGTGGAGTGGTGGGCACTGCTGCCCGGTAGAAGTGGACCTGGTCGTAAAGGCTTTTCAAGTCCAGGGTGGAGTGGTGGGCACTGCTGCCCGGTAGAGGTGGACCTGGTCGTAAAGGCTTTTCAAGTCCAGGGTGGAGTGGTGGGCACTGCTGCCCGGTAGAGGTGGACCTGGTCGTAAAGTCTTTTCAAGTCCAGGGTGGAGTGGTGGGCACTGCTGCCCGGTAGAAGTGGACCTGGTCGTAAAGGCTTTTCAAGTCCAGGGTGGAGTGGTGGGCACTGCTGCCCGCTAGAGGTGGACCTGGTCGTAAAGGCTTTTCAAGTCCAGGGTGGAGTGGTGGGACAGGTAGACATTTGGTTTTGAGGCACAATCACGGGAAATATTTACATTTACATTCACAACATTTCTCTCGATCCTGATTCTCCTTAATTATTTTGAATAAATATATTTGTTCAAAACTGTTCAAATATTGTCTTTCACTCTCTTTTTGCGTGTGCTCTTTTTTACATTTAACCTTTATTTAACTAGGCAAGTTAGTTAAGAACAAATTCTTATTTACAATGACGGCCTTTGAATCACCTACTCACCACATTTCATGATCTGCAATTCTAGCTAACTGTCGTCCTGCTATACCATGGTGCTACCCTAGAGGGAGCTGTTCTGGCTACTGTAGACCCTCATTGCAAAGCAGTGTGTTTTGATCAATTTCTTGATTTATTATAGTTTGATCTAAAAAGGATAACTTTTTTAATGTTTCACTATTTATATTTGTATGAAATTTACTGATTAGGATGGTCCTAATTTTCAATCTTTCTCTCTCTTTGTCACATAGAATCACTCGTAAACAAATACACTGCCACGCACACACAGATAAATCCATAGCTACTTTGAATTCAAACATTCCCCTTCGCCGCAAATGAGTCCTGAACGCTCATAACCGAGGTACACTGTCCAATTTGACAAGTAATTGAAACCCTCTTAACTCATTTATAGCTTTAGCTGTCAGCTGTTTTAATTGGGGAGAGTGTATGTACTGTGTGTGTGTGTGTGTGTGTGTGTGTGTGTGTGTGTGTGTGTGTGTGTGTGTGTGTGTGTGTGTGTGTGTGTGTGTGTGTGTGTGCAGCAGTGTATCAGTGTAGCAGCAGTGTACAAAACAAATGGAGGGGGGGGGGGGGGCAATGTAATAGTCTGGTGGCCATTGTATTAATTGTTCAGCAGTCTTCTGGCTTGGGGGTAGAAGCTGTTAAGGAGCCTTTTGGTCCTAGACTTGGTGCTCCGGTACCGCTTGCCGTGCGGTAGCAGAGAAAACAGTCTATGACTTGGGTGACTGGAGTCTCTGACAATTTTATGGGCTTTCCTCTGACACCGCCTATTATATTGGTCCTTGATTGCAGGAAGCTTGGTCCCAGTGATGTACTTGGCCGTATGCACTACCCTGTGTAGCGCTTTACGGTCAGATGCCGAGCAGTTGCCATACCAGGCGGTGATGCAACCGGTCAGGATGCTCTCGATGGTGCAGCTGTAGGACTTTTTAAGGATCTGGGGACCCAGACCAAGTCTCCTGAGGGGGAAAGGGTTTTGTCGTGCCCGCTTCACGACTGTCTTGGTGTGTTTGGACCATAATAGATCGTTGGTGATGTGGACACAAAGGAACTTGAAACTCTCGACCTGCTCCACTACAGCCCCGTTGATGTTAATGGAGGCCTGTTCAGCCTGCCTTTTCTTGTAGTCCACCATCATCTCCATTGTCCTGCTTACATTGAGGTAGAGGTTGTTGTCCTGGCACCACACTGCCAGTTCTCTGACCTCCTCCCTATAGGCTGTCTCATCGTTGTCGGTGATCAGGCCTACCACTGTTGTGTCGTCAGCAAACGTAATGATGGTGTTGGAGACGTGTTTAGCCATCCAGTTGTGAGTGAACAGGGAGTATAGGAGGGGACTATGTACTATGAGGATCAGCGTGGCAGAAGTGTTGTTGTCTGCCCTTACCAGCTGGGGGGCGGCCCGTCAGAAAGTCCAGGATCCAGTTGCAGAGGGAGGGGTTAGGGTCAGGGTCCTGTGACTAAAGGTTAAGGGTTAAGGTTACATTTAGGATTAGGGTTAGGGTAATAGGATTTTGAATGGAAATACAATTTAGGTACCACCAAGGATAGTAAAACATATGCTGTGTGTGTGTGTGTGTGTGTGTGTGTGTGTGTGTGTGTGTGTGTGTGTGTGTGTACGTGCATGACTGTGTGTGTATGTGCGTGAGCGTGTACCTTCCTGTATGCATGTGTGTGTGCATATGAGTGTAGCTCTGCCTGCATGCTACCTCTTTAACAACTAAGAGAGCAGGATGGGGGATAATGATAATTCATTACATGCTAGAGGTTAGTAGGTACATTGGTGGTGAGTCACAGGAGAGAGAGTCCACTGAGAGTTGGCCTCCATAGGTCTGAACTGCCTGACAGGACTAAAAAGCCTGTGTGGTAAAGTTTACCCATACTCCTCTCTCCCTCTTGCTCTTTAACTCTCTCTCGCTCTCTCCCTCTGTCTCTTTCTCTCTCTCTCTAAACAAGACCACTTTCACTTCCGATTCTGACATTTATCCAAACTTCACATTTCAAACTGTTTTTGACACCCTGGGTTGACTCCTGCTCAGCATCGTTCCATATCTCCAAAGTCATACTTCGAAATTGCTCCAAACATTACATTTCGAAGATAAGGGTTATGGTTTTGGATTGGGTTAAAACATACATTTTAGGCATTCATTCCGAATGGTTAAGTTAAAGCCCGGATCCACAGTTGATTTTCCCATCAGAAGGCACCCCACTGCTTATGTTAGTAGAGAGAAAAGAAATATAGAGTTTGAACGAAAACATGGGGGTTCGAATCCAGCGTAGCTGCTGGACTGGCCTTAGAAAAGGTGTTAAATCCTGCCCACTCGAATGACCTTCATTGTGCCTCCTTTGTGCCTCGCTCTGGGAGCCAGTGGAGTGAGAGGAATCGGAAGGGCCCTAGCTGCTACTACTACCGCCAGACTCAAACACAACAGACAGCCAACCGGCACTGATAAGTGACAAAGTCACGAATACATGGCCAACGTTCTCCTGTTCAGCTCAGCGTTGACATTGTTGCCTATAGAATCAAGTTAGCCTGCTAGCTACTTGCTATCTAGCGCTAGCTGCTAACCATTGTGTGTTCGACAGTGTAGCTACGTGTACAGTGCCTTTGGATACAAAAATATTTCCCAAGCTTTAAACATCCCAAGGAGCACTGTGCAAGCGATAATATTGAAATGGAAGGAGTATCAGACCACTGCAAATCTACCAAGACCTGGCCGTCCCTCTAAACTTTCAGCTCATACAAGGAGAAGACTGATCAGAGATGCAGCCAAGAGGCCTATGATAACTCTGGATGAACTGCAGAGATCTACAGCTGAGGTGGGAGACTGTCCATAGGACAACAATCAGTCGTATATTGCACAAATCTGGCCTTTATGGAAGAGTGGCAAGAAGAAAGCCATTTCTTAAAGATATCCATAAAAAGTGTTGTTTAAAGTTTGCCACAAGCCACCTGGGAGACACACCAAACATGTGGAAGAAGGTGCTCTGGTCAGATGAAACCAAAATTGAACTTTTTGGCAACAATGCAAAACGTTATGTTTGGCGTAAAAGCAACACAGCTGAACACACCATCCCCACTGTCAAACATGGTGGTGGCAGCATCATGGTTTGGGCCTGCTTTTCTTCAGCAGGGACAGGGAAGATGGTTAAAATTGATGGGAAGATGGATGGAGCCAAATACAGGACCATTCTGGAAGAAAACCTGATGGAGTCTGCAAAAGACCTGAGACTGGGACGGAGATTTGTCTTCCAACAAGACAATGATCCAAAACATAAAGCAAAATCTACAATGGAATGGTTCAAAAATAAACATATCCAGGTGGCCAAGTCATATAGAATGGCCAAGTCAAAGTCCAGACCTGAATTCAATCGAGAATCTGTGGAAAGAACTGAAAACTGCTGTTCACAAATGCTCTCCATCCAACCTCACTGAGCTCGAGCTGTTTTGCAAGGAGGAATGGGAAATAATTTCAGTCTCTCGATGTGCAAAACTGATAGAGACATACCCCAAGCGACTTACATCTGTAATCGCAGCAAAAGGTGGCGCTACAAAGTATTAACTTAAGGGGGCTGAATAATTTTGCACGCCCAATTTTTAAGTTTTTGATTTGTTAAAAAACTTTGAAATATCCAATAAATGTCGTTCCACTTCATGATTGTGTCCCACTTGTTGTTGATTCTTCACAAAAAAATACAGTTTTATATCTTTATGTTTGAAGCCTGAAATGTGGCAAAAGGTCGCAAAGTTCAAGGGGGCCGAATACTTTCGCAAGGCACTGTATAAGCAAGCGTTAGCTAGCCAGCTTGCATCTTGTATTCAGATTGTTTTTTACTTACTAATAATGTTTACAAGCAAGATAAAGCTAGATTTTTGACATGACAGTATGTATTAGGGGTGTGCTGACATGGCCATACTTTAATTAGTAATCTTATTGACAGTTGATCATCGGATCGGATGATACTCGTGATCAGAAAAAATTAAGTAGATTGTCGTCATACTACCTCCCTGCACTTTCTCACTTCAAAAAAGCTGCAGATTAGGAGCAGCGTGCAGAGGGGTGTGTGTGTTTCTGTGTCTGTGTGTCATTGACTTGCAGGGGGCAGACAAGTTTGCTGTCACTCAGCATTTCTTATTTTTTTCTCTATGCCTGCCCCGCTTGTTAGATATTATGCACATTGATAGCTTGATAGTGACCATCCTCACCATGTGATTTATCATAGAAGCAAGCAGCAGTGATTGAAAAGATCAGACCGAAAACATGCAGGTTAGGTGATCGGGTGAAATTATGAAGCGAGTGGACGGAGAAACACAGCTTCACTCAATCAGAGCAGCAGGATCAACGAACAGCCCACCCTTTTCTTTACAGGCAGGCTAATGAGCCAGTTGAGTTATTTAGACGATATAGAACTTCGCACATGACTGACTGACATGAGAAAGATGCGTGAATTACTTTTTCTATCATGGATTTATCAAAAAATACTTTGATCATAATCAAACCAATTTGTATTTGTCACATCCGCCGAATACAACAGACCATACAGTGAAATGCCTACTTACAAGCCATTAACCAACAATGCAGTTCAAGAAATAGAGTTTAATACCTTATTTACTAAATTAACTAAAGTAAAAACAAATTGTCACACCCTGACCATAGTTTGCTTTGTATGTTTCTATGTTTTGTTTGGTCAGGGTGTGATCTGAGTGGGCATTCTATGTTGTGTGTCTAGTTTGTCTGTTTCTGTGTTTGGCCTGATATGGTTCTCAATCAGAGGCAGGTGTTAGTCATTGTCTCTGATTGGGAACCATATTTAGGTAGATTGTTTGGTGTTGGGTTTTGTGGGTGATTGTCTCCTGTGTCAGTGCCATACGGGACTGTTTCGGGTTTACACGTTTGTTGTTTTTGTAGTTTATTCATGTATAGTTTTCTTATTAAAAACAAACGTGAATTTCAACCACGCTGCATTTTGGTCCTCCTCTCCTTCGACGGAAGAATTCCGTTACAGAATCACCCACCACAACAGGACCAAGCGGCGTGGTGACAGGCAGCGGCAGCAGGAGCAGCGCACGGAGGACTGGACATGGGAGGATGAGTTGGACGGTAAAGGACCCTGGGCACAGCCAGGAGATTATCTGCGCCCCAAAGAAGAGCTGGAGGCAGCGAAGGCGGCGAGGCGCTGGTATGAGGAGGCAGCACGGCGGCGTGGATGGAAGCCCGAGAGTCAGCCCCAAAAATGTATTGGGGGGGTGGCACACAGGAAGTGTGGCGAAGCCAGGTAGGATACCTGCGCCAACTTCCTGTGCTTACCGAGGGGCTAGAGAGACCGGCCAGGCACCGTGTTATGCTGTGAAGCGCACGGTGTCCCCAGTGCGGGTGCATAGCCCGGTGCGGTACATACCAGCTCCGCGTATCGGCCGGGCTAGAGTGGGCATCGAGCCAAGTGCCATGAAGCCGGCTCTATGCATCTGGTCTCCCGTGCATCTATTCAGGGAAGTTAGGAACCAATATACACAGTCACTTAGGAAAGCAAAGGCTAGCTTTTTAAAACAGAAATTTGCATCCTGTAGCACAAATTCCCAAAAGTTTTGGGACACGGCAAAGTCCATGGAGAATAAGAGCACCTCCTCCCAGCTGCACACTGCACTGAGGATAGGAAACACTGTAACCACCGACAAATCTACGATAATCGAGAATTTCATTAAGCTCTGCATCCCCTCAGCAACTTTCACAAGCCTACCCCCCGATTCTCCTTCAACCAAATCCAGATTGCTGATGTTCTGAAAGAGCTGCAAAATCTGGATCAGTTGGGTTAGACAATCTGGACCATCTCTTTCTAAAATGATCCGCCACAATCCCTATAGATTGGAAAGCTGCCGCTGTCATCCCCCTCTTCAAAGGAAGAGACACTCTAGACCCAAATTGTTATAGACCTATATCGATCCTGCCCTGCCTTTCTAAAGTCTTCGAGAGCCAAGTTAACAAACAGATCACCGACCATTTTGAATCCTTACCTTCTCTGCTTTGCAATCTGGTTTTCGAGCTGGTCATGGGTACGCCTCAGCCACGCTCAAGGTCCTAAACGATATCATAACCGCCATCGATATAAGACAGTACTGTGCAGCCGTCTTCATCGACCTGGCCAGTGCTTGGGGAGGTGTTTAGGGGTTTCCGTTGGTGCTACTACGGTGGAGAGTCCAGACCAGGTCTCCACCGTGCGCTTTCCCCCTGAATATGCCGATTTGGCTCTCGACTTCCCTAAAAAGAAGGCGACTCAATTACCACCCCATCAACGGGTCGATTCTGTGATAAATCTCCTGGTAGACGCTGCACTTCCCAGGAGTCACGTGTATCCCCTCTCACAGGCGGAGACAGAGGCTATGGAAACATATGTCTCCGAATCCCTGCGTTAGGGGTACATTTGGTCCTCCACTTCACCCACCTCCTCGAGTTTCTTTTTTGTGAAGAAGAAGGAGGGAGGTCTGTGCCCGTGTTTGGGGGAGATGGACACGGACATTGAGCAGGCGTTACGTGTCCGTGTGTCTCTCCTCAGGCTGGTGGTTGCTGGCCCGCTCCAGGAGTCTGAGGTGCGAGAGGTTCCTCCGCCCCCTCATCGAGGCGTACTCCGTTCACTCCATACTGGATTTGAGGCGTCAGGCGAGGGGCCTTCAGTATCTCGTGGAGTGGGAGGGGTACGGTCCGGAGGAAAGGTGCTGGGTTCCGGTCAAAGACGTGTTGGACCCTTCAATGCTGCAGGAGTTCCACCATCTTTGTCCGGATCTCCCTGCGACTCGCCCTCCGGGTCGTCCCCGAGGCCGGTGTCGGCGCGCTGCTGGAGCCACGCGTCAAGGGGGGGGGTACTGTCACAACTTACGCCGAAGTCGGTCCCTCTCCTTGTTTGGGCGGCGTTCGGAGGTCGGCGTCGCCGGCTTTCTAGCCATCGCCGATCCACCTTTCATTTTCCATTTGTTTTGTCTTGTCTTCCCACACATCTGGTTCCAAATCTGTAATTAGATGTTGTGAATTTCACCCTCTGTTTCCCCCATGTCCTTTTCCGGAATTGTTTAATGTAAGTGTATGTGCAAGTTAAGTCTGGAGTCCGAAGGGGTTTTGTCACATTGTATATATTGTTTTTGTTCACAGTGATTTTTCTTATTAACCTTTCTAGAGCAGAGGTTCCGCTCGACAACATCCCACTGAAAAGGCAGCGCGCAAAATTCAAAAATATTTTCTTGAAATATGTAACTTTCACACATTAACAAGTCCAATACAGCAAATGAAAGATGAACATCTTGTCCAATTTAAAAAATGCTTTACAGCTAAGCACAACATATGATTATGTTAGGTCATAGCCAAGTCAAAAAAACACACAGCCATTTTTCCAGCCAAAGATAGGAGTCACAAAAAGCAGAAATATAGATACAATTAATCACTAACCTTTGATGATCTTCTTCAGATGACACTCATAGGGAATCATAGGGTATGTTTTGTTCGATCATGTGCATACTGTATTTATATCCAAAAATCTCAGTTTACATTGGCGCCTTAAGTGCAGTAATGTTTTGATTCCAATACATCCGGTGATTTTGCAAAAATTCTCATAATAAACATTGATAAAAGATACAAGTGTTATTCACAGAATTAAAGATAGACTTCTCCTTAATGCAACCGCTGTGTCAGATTTAAAAAAAACTTTACGGAAAAAGCATTATCTGAGAACAGCACTCAGAACCCACAACAGCCAGAGGAATATCCGCCATTTTGGAATCAACAAAGTTAGAAACAACACCATAAATATTCACTTACCTTTGATGATCTTCATCAGAAGGCACTCCCAGGAATCCCAGTTCCCCTTTTTTATTATTATTATTATTTTTATTTTATCTTTTTCTCCCCAATTTCATGGTATCCAATTGTTTTTAGTAGCTACTATCTTGTCTCATCACTACAACTCCCGTACGGGCTCGGGAGAGATAAAGGTTGAAAGTCATGCGTCCTCCGATACACAACCCAACCAAGCCGCACTGCTTCTTAACACAGCGCCATCCAACCCGGGATGTCCAAATAGCCACTTGTTGTTTGCGTATTCAGCCCAGTAAATCCATCTTCATGAGGCGCGAGCATTTCGTCCAGACAAAAACTCGAACAAGTCCGTTACAGTCCTTTAGAAACATGTCAAACGATGTCTGGAATCAATCTTTAGGATGTTTTTAACATAAAACATCAATAATGTTCCAACCTGAGAATTCCTATGTCTGAAGAAAAGCACTGTAACGAGAGCTAACTCTGTTGGGAGCGCGAGTCATGAGACCCATTGGTTACACCAATTTTTTTATTATTTCCCTCAATTTTCCTAATCCTTCCCTCAGATCTCCCCTGCAGATTTGAATGCATGTCCTTATCATGGATTCATCAGAGTGAATTGAATTCTAGTTCAATATTTTCGTCATTATTTTAATATATTATTGAGAACCTCATTAAGGCTGTATCACAACCGGCCATGATTGGGAGTCCCATAGGGCGGCGCACAATTGGTTGTCGTTAGGGTTTGGCCGGGGTAGGCCATCATTGTAAATAAGAATTTGTTCTTAACTGATTTGCCTAGTTAAAAAAGGTTAAAAAAAATAATAATAATAATAATAATAATAATAATAATTTACATACTTTTACTCCCGTTTCAGAACCATGGATGATATGGCTGACTCGATAAACAAAGGTTAAAATGATAAGCTCGGCCTGACTCCTTGTGGATTCACGTTGATTAGCTTATCTCTAGGCCTATGGAAATGGAATTCTCCTTACGTACCATGGTCCCATTCCCACTTGGGCGATAGGCTAACATATAGCAGCCTAAATGTAATTCTATTTAGTTAATTACATGCTTGAATGGTGATGATCACTGACCATTCAGTAGCTTACTTCCAGTTCAATGTCTCTGAATCATGAGGGCAATAGTAACGGGCGTACAAAATCACTCATGGTGCAATGATGCGCTCTCATCCCTAGGCAGGAATTCCGTCTGGATCTGCTTCATGACCATAGCTGTTCTATGTCTATAGTCCAGGGAGAGTTCCTTAGCTACCTATCCTTGCCTGGCAATTAGCTAATATCCAGGTGAACGTAATGTCATCTCAACAAAGCAAATAAATATCAGTTTTACTTACGAACACGGAGCCAGAGCCACTTCAAACCATCTATCTATGCCTGGTTGGCTACGTCACACAAGATGTTCACCTGCCTAGCGCAGGGATGAGAACGCATCGTTACACCTCTTAACACCGAAGCCTGAAGTGCATATTGCTTGTCTGCTGTGTTTGGGTCTGGTGGCAGTAGTAGCTTCCTCTCACTCCGCTGGCTCCCTGAGTGAAGCATAATGAAGGTCAATCGAGCGGGCGGGATTTAGCAGAAAGACACACCTTTCCCCAAGGCCAGCCCAGCGACTTTGGCTGGGCCAAACCCCCATGCTTCCATTCAAACTCTATACTTTTTCTCTCTCACAACAAGCAGTGGGGCGCCTCCTGTTGGGAAAAGCAACTGTGGTTTTGTGCTTAAAGGGTTAAGGGTTAATGAAACATTTTGGGGTCTACCACTGGGGTTGAACACACAACCTTTGGTTCTGGAGTCATGTGATGACAGCTATCCACCACCCCTTCCACAACACCTTATTACCCCAAGCATACTTGATGGTAAGAGTGCTCACTGTTGCCCCGGTTTTGAAGGCATTTCCAGATGTCTTCCGGATGTCCAATGTCAAAGTCAATCTTGAATCTTGAGTGCTCTCTCTCTCTCTCTCTGTCTTCAATTGTATTCAAAGGAATTTATTGGCATGGGAAACATATGTTTACATTGCCAAAGCAAATGAAATAGAAAATAAACTAAAGTGAAATAAACAATCAGAAATAAACATTACATTCAAAATAACAAAAAAAAGGGATATTTCAAACATCATATCATGTCCATATAGTGTGTTAGTTAAAGTGTCAAATCGTTAAAGTAGTGGTGGTGTTTGTTCTTCGCTGGTTGCCCTTTTCTTGTGGCAACAGGTCACAAATCTCAATGCTGTGATAGCACACTGTGATATTTCACCCAATAGATATGGGAGTTGATCAAAATGGGATTTGATTTCAAATTATTTGTGGGTTTTTGTAATCTGAGGGGAATATGTGTCTCTAACATGGTCAAACATTTGGCAGGAGGTTAGGAAATGCAACTCAGTTTCCACCTAATTTTGTGGGCCGTGTGCACATAGCCTGCCCTCCCTCTCTCTCTCTCTCTGTCTCTCTGTGTATCTCTCTCTCTCTCTCTCTCTCTCTCTCTCTCTCTGTCTCTGTCTGTTGAAGCTATACATTATGTAGTAGAAGAGGAACTCAAGCTTCAAATAGGTGGAAGAACATTATCATTAATTTCCTGAAAGGTTCAGTGTTCTGCCCCGGAACAAAACACTAAACAGCAAACGTGTTAAAATGACTGACATTTTAGTTTTGCACTGTATCTATGCACACTCAAAGAGCCCTACACACACACACACACACTCACTCCATCATCTGCTCACTCACACATAATATGCACATACATTGATACTGACTACACACACACACACACACACCAACTCACATCCAAGCTGCTGCTACTCTGTATATAATGTATCCTGATGCCTAGTCACCTTACCCATATGCATATCTACCTACATCACTCCAGTCTCCCTGCACATTGTAAATATGGTACTGGAACTGACCCATTATATAGTATGCTTACTTACTTATTGTGTTCTTCATATTTCTTCTTATTTCTCGTGTTTTTTTCTAGTATTACATTGTTATTATTGCCTTGTTAGGTTTTGGGCTTCTTTGAAGTGGAGGATCCACAGATGGCCTACTGCTAATACACACATGCAAACACACACACAAATGTGAGCGCACACACACGCAGGCCCATGACTAAGATTACACCTAGGTTCATACCAGTGACGCGCGGGTTGAATCATAACCCACGCGGGGCGGCTGGGTATAAAGTCATGAAATGTTGTGTGGATGAAAACAATACATCAAAAAATCCATAAATGTATAACTTTTGTGCAACTTATATTTATAGGCTACATTTTAGTTTTTTCTTTCTGGCATTAGTGCATAAGCCTAAGCTTTAGGGCCTAACTTTACACACGCAAAGTAGCCTACTGTCACGTTCGTCATATGGATGAGACCAAGGCGCAGCGTGATGAGCATACATTCCTCTTTTAATGAAGGAAAAGCACTAAACAAACGAACGTGAACCTATATAGCACGAGTGCTGACAGGCAACTAACACATAGACAATAACCCACCAAATACCCAAGGAATATGGCTACCTAAATACGGTCCCCAATCAGAGAAAACGATAAACAGCTGCCTCTGATTGAGAACCAATCTAGGCAACCATAGACATATAACCCCTAGACATACAAAAAACCCTAGACATACAAAAACTAAACAAACCACCCTTGTCCCACCCTGAACTAACTAAAATAATAAAGAAAACAAAGGTAACTAAGGTCAGGGCGTGACACCTACACACCAATCGCCAAACATTTTTAGGAACAGGCTGAAAAGGTTCATGTGGATCCACTGAGGCAAAATGTTGTTTAATACAAAATGACTTTAATTCAATAAGAGAAAAGCTGCGAAATGGAGAATTGCAAATAAAGAGAAGGGAGGGAAGGAACAGTAATGTTTGGGAAATAATTGTTGAAGTGGTAAAAGAGGATGATTATAGCACTGCCTATGTTATGTGTGATAATTGTGAGGCGCTATACAAATTTGACAGTCACAAGACGGGGACTTTAAATAGTCCTATGGCAGGTCAAGGGAACTGTTGCCTGCTGTTTCGATTGGTTAAATGGAAACTGATTTGACTCTCGGTCTATAAACTCTCACATAGTCTTAATATTAACTCCTGCCGAATTTAGCATTTCTTGCAGGAAAATGATACACCAAATGTACATTTTGACTTGGAAACGAGTGGAGAAATATGATTTCTTTCTTTCAGAATCTTGAGTGAATGCAATGCTCAGTTAGGGTCTGCCTGTAAAGGTGCTTTATCAGCATCATAAAAGTATTTCAACCACATAAAATATGCCGAACTGAAATCTCATCCTTTCAACCGATCAAACTGATGCCAATTGGAAATGTTGCACAGAAACTGTTTCCCATGTTTTGTTGATGAGTTATTGCCTTTTCTCCCCGGTCCCTAAATGTCTTTACTCTGTGAAAGAAAAAGGAATGACCAAGAACTTTACAGATGTCAACCAGATTGAAGCATTCACTATATAATTTATGACATTATCCTGATGAGCCAGGGTTTATGTAGTCTTCTAGGGCAGCATACAGTGAGTATAATGACAGAAGAAAATCTGTGAGTACAGTATTTACCTAGGCTATAGGCAAGTTGACTGACAAACAGCCTACCAAAATGTCATTAAATGTAAGCAGAAACATATCTACAGTAAATCAAACAAAAACAATGCTGCTTCCCTGTCAACAAAGAACCCTGCTGTCTCATGCTGTAGCTTAAAGGCCTTTTTAACATCTATTAGTTAGGGTCTGGGGGAAGATTTTCACTTCATCACAAATAGTCAGAAGGTTGAGGATGGGTTATTAGCAAACAGCTGACCCGCGCACCACTAGTTCAAACCATGAGTAAGTGCACACACCTTGTTCGCACAAACAAACAAGCAGACACACTCTCGCACACACACACACGCACACTGTTTAAAGCGAGTTGGAGAAAGGGGAGCAGAGCCTCACAGTGAGTTATGCAGGTACATACCTGTTAATCATTGAACAGGAAATACGAGTCAATGGTTGAAGGTTAATGACAGTTATAGAATGATGGAAAAGTGTACCTGATTTAGTTGCACTAAAAGTTAACACAGTTGACCCCATGGCCCCAGTGTCTACCTCTGTCTCATTATTCAAGTGTTAGAGCTCTCCATGTTGTCAGACTTTCAGAGGACATTCAAGCTAATTGAGTTGTCAACAACTGCTCATTGCTTTGTACTGGACCTGCTATCTCAAACCATGTGATAAGGCACTCCAGTCTAGAGTGCTTACAGATGAGGAATAAAGCAAGCCTACGGTAGGTTGGAGAGATCATGAAGAAGATTATCACCATCATTACCCTTTTACCTCAATTACATCCTGCGTTCCTACCCCTTCACACACACACATCACACACACCACACACACCCTCCCCAGTCCTTTCCTTTGAGGCTTGAGGGGAATAAGATCTTGACATGTCAGTGAGCTTTATGCCAAAGAGCCTATCACTCCCTTCACAACCGCAAAACGATTTTCCCTCCGCCAATTCCAGATTCCTCAGCGGCCAGGGACTGACCACCTGGCACAGGTCTCTACGGTGCCAGGCTTGGTGGCGCCCCCTAAGATGATGACATTGACCTCATGTTGGAGTATCTCTACAAAACCAGGCAGCCAGCCTGGAAGTAGGGATTATATACAACATTACCACGAAGGGCCAACTGCTTTCAAATTAATTACTGTTTTAGACTATCGATTTAAGCTAAATACAGGTACAAAGAAATAGAAAATGGAGCCCTCGACTAAACTTCCAAAGAAGTAGAACTAACCAACGTCCAATGAATAGAACTAACCAACTCCCAAAGAAGCAAAACCAACCAACTCCCAAGGAAGTAAAACTAACCAATTCCCAAGGAAGTAGAACTAACCAACTCCCAAGGAAGTAGAACTAACCAACTCCGAAGGAAGTAGAACTAACCGACTCCCAAGGAAGTAGAACTAACCAACTCCCAAGGAAGTAAAACCAACCAACTCCCAAGGAAGTAGAACTAACCAACTCCCAAGGAAGTAGAACTAACCAACTCCCAAGGAAGTAGAACTAACCAACTCCCAAGGAAGTAAAACCAACCAACTCCCAAGGAAGTAGAACTAACCAACTCCGAAGGAAGTAGAACTAACCGACTCCCAAGGAAGTAGAACTAACCAACTCCCAAGGAAGTAGAACTAACCAACTCCCACACCTGTTTCTTTATTTCTTTATCTATGTCTTTATTTTGACTGTAACTTTTTCCAGACTTTTCAAACCCTATCTTTTAACCATATTATCTGGTATCAAATCTTTTTATGTTATTAGAAGTCGGAACATCTGCGATTCTCCCGTCCTAAATCCCACAGGGTTGGGATCAAAGCCAGGTCCACTTGAAAGAGAGGGATGAAGACTCAAAGGGAATGAAAGAAGGAAAGATGATGGAGAACAAGAACAGCAGTTAAAAGCCGCTGCAACTCCCTCTTTCTCCTAGCAGAGCTTTTTTCTTTTAGTAATCTAATGTTGAAGTTTTCCCAATGCACATTGAGACATCACATAATTTCCTTGAAATATTCTACTTCTTCATAGAAGTTATTGATGCGTGTGAGGTCTATTTTCATAGCCCCGAGTTAAAACGTAGCACCCACTCACTCATATGCCCATGGATTTATCATAGAGATATGAGGGGCTTTTGAAATGATTGTAAATCATCACACAGGTTTTCCAATATCCCCTTGTCTAAGATAAATGCTGGTTAGAAACTGAAGGAATCTTTTGAGGTTTAAGAGTAAATGTTTGATAGTCCGTTCAGACTAGTAGTTAGAAAAGGAGTTGCTGTGCCCATGAGCTGTCACACACACATACACACACACACACACACACACACACACACACACACACACACACACACAAACACTCCTCCCACACACACCTGATCCGGTGCTGTATTTGATTGGCTTGACAGTGACTGTGAGTTGGGTTATGTTCTGCTTGGTTTAGTGCAGCAGGCAGGCTTTCACTTCTCTGTAGCTGTGACACAGACCCCGCTACGCGCTAATGGCTCTTCCAGCAGGGCCCCATTAGACACTTCTAATTACTGAGAAACCAAAGAAAAACACCCCCCACAGTCTTCCACGTAATAACATAATCTTACCATAGAACTAACATCGTATATAGGCCCAGAAACGTACTGCCCGTAGAGCAGTTTGTGCAAATGCCTGAAGAAAAACAAGGTGCCGGTGTGCTAGAAATGCCTGGGACGATGTATGGTCCAACTCCGTCCCTTAATGGGCCCTTGGGTCCTCACTAGGTCTAACATCCCTGTAGGTACTCATTTGTACTTAGTGCAGTTTGGATCTATACGGACTTCAGCGTTTCTGAAAACAACATTCTATATAAATGGCAACATTTGACCTATTTCAACTGCACACAGATTTGGATTTTTCTGGTCATTTCTAATTGACAGATGATGTTGATTTTGAACCGTCTTTGCATTGATGAATGGTCTAAACACCAAGTAAGTGACAAGAGATTACATCAATGATACTAAAGTGACATTAGAAAGCGACTGATCAAAGCTTGTTGTGGGTAGTGCTGTTGAGATCTTCTGTGGTCAGTGTTATCAGATGAGATGGTTCTGTGTTTGCTGGTTACACAGGTGAAGGCTCTGACTGAACCAAGAACACTTTTATATTCATGGCTTAATCAACCAACAAAACAACTTGTCTTGTTATTTGTCATAATCTATCCAAGGGACTGTTGATGACAGATTAGTGATTGGCAGGACGGGAAGATATAAAATATCAACCGTGCCATATGGACCCAGGAGTGAAAATCTGTGATGGTTAGAAATGAACCTTGTGTGTGGCCATTGTTTGTCAGGCTCCTCATCAACCTCTATTGACTTACAAGTGGAGAAACCACAAGCAGGTGTGTCACAGGTAACCGCATATACAAGACAGTGAACATGACACATGATCAAAACCCTTTATCTCCAAGACAGATGTGTTTGCCAAAGTCACCAATCAATGCCTTATCCCCACACCAGAGATTATGACATCGCTCCTCTGAGAAGACATGGCCCCAGAAGACGCTCTGAGGATCCTGCTGTAGACGCCCTACAAACAGTGTCTCGCATTGATCACTCTCCCCTCTCTGACACACGGTTTAGAGAGGAGTCAGACAAGGAGACGTGGAAGAGGGAGAAAGAGTCTCATGTGTATCAAAGATGTTTTCAATTTAGAGAGCTGAGATTTCTGCCTTTTCTGTCACAGTGGCATGTGTGTGTGCCCGCATCAGCCTCACAGACTGTGTGTGTGTGTGTGTGTGTGTGTGTGTGTGTGTGTGTGTGTGTGTGTGTGTGTGTGTATGCATGGTGGGGAGTCATTTCATTAATCAATCTTTCAATGCCGACTTTAACCTGTGCATGCATACAGTGGGGCAAAAAAGTATTTAGTCAGCCACCAATTGTGCAAGTTCTCCCACTTAAAAATTTGAGAGAGGCCTGTAATTTTCATCATAGGTACACTTCAACTATGACAGACAAAATGAGAAGAAAAAAATCCAGAAAGTCACATTGTAGGATTTTTTATGAATTTATTTGCAAATTATGGTGGAAAATAAGTATTTGGCCACCTACAAATAAGCAAGATTTCTGGCTCTCACAGACCTGTAACTTCTTCTTTAAGAGGCTCCTCTGTCCTCCACTCGTTACCTGTATTAATGGTACCTGTTTGAACTTGTTATCAGTATAAAAGACACCTGTCCACAACCTCAAACAGTCACACTCCAAACTCCACGATGGCCAAGACCAAAGAGCTGTCAAAGGACAGAGGCCTGTAATTTTCATCATAGGTACACTTCAACTATGACAGACAAAATGAGAAAAAAAATCCAGAAAATCACATTGTAGGATTTTAAATTAATTTATTTGCAAATTACGGTGGAAAATAAGTATTTGGTCAATAACAAAAGTTTATCTCAATACTTTGTTATATACCCTTTGTTGGCAATGACAGAGGTCAAACGTTTTCTGTAAGTCTTCACAAGGTTTTCACACACCGTTGCTGGTATTTTGGCCCATTCCTCCATGCAGATCTCCTCTAGAGCAGTGATGTTTTGGGGCTGTTGCTGGGCAACACGGACTTTCAACTCCCTCCAAAGATTTTCTATGGGGTTGAGATCTGGAGACTGGCTAGGCCACTCCAGGACCTTGAAATGCTTCTTACGAAGCCACTCCTTCGTTGCCCGGGCGATGTGTTTGGGATCATTGTCATGCTGAAAGACCCAGCCATGTTTCATCTTCAATGCCCTTGCTGATGGAAAGAGGTTTTCACTCAAAATCTCACGATACATGGCCCAATTCACTCTTTTCTTTACACGGATCAGTCGTCCTGGTCCCTTTGCAGAAAAACAGCCCCAAAGCATGATGTTTCCACCCCCATGCTTCACAGTAGGTATGGTGTTCTTTGGATGCAACTCAGCATTCTTTGTCCTCCAAACACGACGAGTTGAGTTTTTACCAAAAAGTTAGATTTTGGTTTCATCTGACCATATGACATTCTCCCAATCTTCTTCTGGATCATCCAAATGCTCTCTAGCAAACTTCAGACGGGCCTGGACATGGCTTAAGCAGGGGGACACGTCTGGCACTGCAGGATTTGAGTCCCTGGTGGCGTAGTGTGTTACTGATGGTAAGCTTTGGTACTTTGGTCCCAGCTCTCTGCAGGTCATTCACTAGGTCCCTTGTGTGGTTCTGGGATTTTTGCTCACCGTTCTTGTGATCAATTGACCCCACGTGGAGCCCCAGATTGAGGGAGATTATCAGTGGTCTTGTATGTCTTCCATTTCCTAATAATTGCTCCCACAGTTGATTTCTTCAAACCAAGCTGCTTACCTATTGCAGATTCAGTCTTCCCAGCCTGGTGCTGGTCTACAATTTTGTTTCTGGTGTCCTTTGACAGCTCTTTGGTCTTGGCCATAGTGGAGTTTGGAGTGTGACTTTTTGAGGTTGTGGACAGGTGTCTTTTATACTGATAACAAGTTCAAACAGGTGCCATTAATACAGGTAACGAGTGGAGGACAGAGGAGCCTCTTAAAGAAGAAGTTACAGGTCTGTGAGAGCCAGAAATCTTGCTTCTTTGTAGGTGACCAAATACTTATTTTCCACCATAATTTGCAAATAAATTCATTAAAAATCCTACAATGTGATTTTCAGGAATTGTTTTTCTTCATTTTGTCTGTCATAGTTAAAGTGTACCTATGATGAAAATTACAGGCCTCTCTCATCTTTTTAAGTGGGAGAACTTGCACAATTGGTGGCTGACTAAATACTTTTTTGCCCCACTGTATATACATCATACCTCGTTTGGCATGTGCGTACTTCATATCGCCCGGCCGATAGATTTATCATAGGTGGTGGGCCCATAGCTCATATCACTCCTATGGATCGATAGCTGAGCTGCTGTCCCCTAGACTACCTCGGGGAATGACTCAATTTGAAGATGGAAGTCAATAGCTTGTCACTTTGACACATTGGGGCTTCGAGAGATCACAGAGCTCTGTGAGGCTGAGACTGTTCATTGGCTACCACGGAAGTCAGCTCCTGATGATTAGAGAAGGTAAACAAAAGAGTTGGTAAGGTAAACACACTCGGAAGGGTTATCTCAACAGGGTTTTTGCTGAGGAGATTGTAGTCGCGCATCTAACTGTTTGATGCAGTTTTTCTTAACGAAAACTGTTGCGTGAAAACGAGTCGTATCTTGTTGAGGAATCTTTACTGTTGACCAATCACCAACAAAGGGGTATAGAATTTGGCTACTGACTTCAGCTACCAACTTCGGCTTGCCCGAGAAAAGTTTTTGTGTGTCCGAACAGCTGAGAAAACCCTTACACGTAGTCCAAAACGAACAACAACGCCACAAAGTAATATCATAACATATGCACAAACGATTTGTTTCGGCTGGGAAGCATGCAAACGCCTTTAAAGGGAGTCGGGGGGAGAGAGGGGGGGGTGGTATTGGGATTGAGAATCATTGCCCACCACTATCACTACCACGTGAGTCATGGTTATGTGGTCTAGAGTCCTCACTGCTTTAATACATTTTTTAATGTATTACTAATGCACAAATCTTTGTCTGAACCCATTCAAGCATCAACTCCAAGTCAGTCTCGGACATTGAAAGCAGTATGTTGTCTTGTGTTTTGTGCAGCACAGCACCAGTCAGATCCAAAAGAGTATTCCATCCTCATCCTGTTTAAATGCTAATATTCCTCCTCTCTTGGACGGGGTCTATTTACCTTAAACTTCCCTACCGCACAGCAACAGAAGAAATATGAACACATGGGATTATGCCTCTCAACAATATTAAAAGATATTTGTTGAAAAAAAGGTGGAATATCTTGAATGTATTCCTTGTTGGGAGAAACATGGTATTTGCGCTTTTGCATTGTGTGATCCAAGCAGACTTCTTCTCTGAGTATAAATAAAATCTCAAGAATCTCTAGTTCAGAGATCATTGCTACTGAGACTGGATTGAGCCTTAAGGGTACAGTGCTCTGTTTCCTAATGTAGCTCACTGGTTTAAGTAAGGAGAAAAAGTATTTGTCGATGATGGCGACAAGCTATCTGCCTGGAGTCTACAAGAGACCACGCAGCAACAACAGAGACTGACAACACTAAAGATCCCTCCCCCTTTGATAGGAAGACAGATATTTCAAAGCAGAACCAGGCTTGACCAGGTTGAAGGCAGTGGACTGCTGAGAGCTTTATTGATTCGGCCATACCTTAAAGGTTACACCATCTCAGATCTACCCTGCACACTCTCCTCCCCGCAGATCAACAGCAAAAAATACACGGGGATGTAGGGTTGAGAGAGGGCGGGGAAGAAACAGAGAGATATTAAGATGAAAACAGGAGCAAGAGGGAGAGAGAAACAGAGAGAGAGACATGAGAGAAAGGGAAGGAGAGAAATATAGAGGAGAAGAGAGGAGAGGAAAAGAGGAGAGAGAATGCCTAAATGACTCTCTCTCTCTTTTACTCTGCCTGGGAGACTGAGAGAGAGAGAAAAAGGAGAAGGAGAGTAGGCGAGATCTCCATTATGCAAAAATGTTTCCATGACATTTCAACCCAAAAAATGTAATGTGATGATGTTGAATCAATGTGGAAACTGATTGGATTTGAAAGTCATCAAATTTAGGAATTTAGTCTTTTTTTAACCAAACTTTTAACCTAAATCAATTTACATGGTTACATTTTCTTGTTGATTTCACGTTGAATTCACATTAGTTGACAACCCAACCAAATATAAACTAGTCGTTGAACTGACATCTGTGCCCAGTGGGAGAGCTTTAGGAGGGCTGGTCATAAAGCATGGTCAGAAGGAATATTTGGAGGTGTCTTTTTAATTTCATGCACGACAGCTCTCACATTTGTTTCCCTTCTTCCATTCATTCCCTGCTCAACTTTTTTCTCCTCTAATGTTCATTTCCCTCATCCTTCTTTTTTTCCCTCTCTCTCGGGCTTCCACATTCAAATGATGATGCCTCCTCAGCACCCTCTATGAGTAGAAAATGAGACTCGTTTGGAAACTTCTCTCTACTGTTGTTTTTTGCCTAGTTACAGTAGAGGGGAGATAGACGGTTAGAATATAGCAGTGGTGGTGTTTTATGAGCATGGCCTTATTTCTATTACACTCATATTCCATTCACTCAGCTCAATTTAACATTGATAGGTCTTGGCTACTCTAGTTTTCACTATACCCATCCTGTGGTTGTTACAACCTAGCCTATGAATGAAAGTTCACAACATTCACAGGTTGAGAGAAACATTTTAGTGTTCAAGGTCACAGACAGTGACACATTCGATACCACCTTGCAGACTCTTGCTTGCATCTAGCTGATCTAGGATGTAATCATTAGTTCAACAGTTGCAAACAAGAGTTTCTATTGGACAAATTCAGGTATGTTTATCCCCGTTTCATTCTGTTTGCTTCCGTTTAAGAAGCAAACGTTTATCGACAGAATTGGCAGAATGAATATCACACACAAACACAGTTCACTTTCATAGCAGCCACATATAAACAGCATGATCACTTTGCTCGTTGTATAATTTCTTTGTGCAACATTTTCCCTTTGCTTGTGGACGTAAGTGCACAACACATCAGCTGTCCATGACAAGGTGAAAAAACCTTTCCAAGCCAAACCTTCGTATCATAACCGCTAACTGCTACACACAACCTACATCATTGTCACCATATTAGCTAACGTCATAGTCAACATATGTGCAAACATTTTAGGCAGGTTTGAAAAAATTCTGTAAAGTAAGAATGCTTTCAAAAATAGACATGTTAATAGATTATATTTATTAATTAACTAAATGCAAAGTGAGTGAACTGAAGATACATCTAAATCAAATGCATATCTGGTGTGTAACCGTTGCCTTCAAAACAGTATACATTTGAGAAGGTACACTTGCACAAAATCAGGGATTTTGTAGGCATATAGTCAGGTGTATGATTGAACAATTATACAAAACGGGTGCTAATGATCATCAATTAAATACGTAGTTTGAAACACAATCAGTAACTGAAACACAAACAGTTGTGTAGGAGGAATAAAACTGGGTGAGGAACAGCCAAACTCAGCTAACAAGGTGAGGTTGCTGAAGACAGTTTACTGTCAAACGTGGCTAGACGTGGCAAGACTGAGCACAGCAACATGATACACGGTAGTTATACTGCATCAGCAAGGTCTCTCCCAGGCAGAAATGTCAAGGCAAACAGGGGTTTCCAGATGTGCTGTCAAAGCTCTTTTGAAGAAGCACAAAAGAAACGGGCAACGTTGAGGACAGTAGTCGCAGTGGTCGGCCAAGGAAACTTACTGCAGCAGATGAAAGACACATCATGCTTACTTCTCTTCGCAATCAGAAGATGTCCAGCAGTGCCATCAGCTCAGAATTGGCAGAAAACAGTGGGACCCTGGTACACCCATCTACTGTCCAGAGAAGTCTGGTCAGAAGTGGCCTTCATGGAAAACTTGCGGCCCAAAAGCCATACCTCCGACATGGAAACAAGGCCAAGCGACTCAACTATGTACGAAAACACAGGAACTGGGTGCAGAAAAATGGCAGCAGGTGCTCTGGACTGATGAGTCACAATTTGAAATATTTGGCTTTAGCAGAATGCAGTTTGTTCACTGAAGGGCTGGAGAGCGATACACGACCGAGTGTCTGCGGGCAACAGAGAAGCATGGTGGAGGTTCCCTGCAAGTTTGGGCTGCATTTCTGCAAATGGAGTTGGGGATTTGGTCAGAATGAATGGTCTCCTTAATGCTGAGAAGTACAGGCAGATACTTATCTATCATGCAACATCATCAGGGAGGCATCTGATTGGCCCCAAATTTATTCTGCAGCATGGTCACACCAAATATTGATTTGATATAGATTTTTCTTCTGTTCACTCACTTTGCATTTTGTTAATTGATAAATATAAACTATTGGCATGTCTATTTTTGAAAGCATTCTTGCTTTACATCATTTTTCCATACCTGCCTAAAACTTTTGCACTGTTCTGTAGGTACTACAACTAACGCTACAATCATGCAGTCAGCAAACAGTTTAGCAGTTACACAGGCCGGACCCGGTGGCAATAAATTAATAAAACCAAAAGCTTACCTTGACTTAGAAGAGTACTAGTGTTGGATAGCCATAGCCAGCTAACTAACATAGCATCCCTGTCTGTTTGAGCCTGTATGTTTGAGCAGGCTAAACTATCTAGCTGCATTCGTTAGCTAAGTAAGTGAAAGTGAAAAAATACAAATAAATCTCTGTTTAATCATATTTGACATATTTTGTCAGTTCCAACATAAATTACTTGACTTTTAGTCAGTAGCCAACTATTTGCTTCACCTTCATTTGATCAAAACTGTTCAACTATTGTATTTTTATTTGAGTCAACTACTCACCACATTTTATGCACAACAATGCTAGCTAGTTGTAGCTTATGCTTTCAGTACTAGATTCATTCTCTGATCTTTTGATTGGGTGGAAAACAATCATGCTTAAAGAGCTCTGATAGGTTGGAGGATGTCCTCTTGTAGTTGTCAAAATGACTGTGTAAGTCTATGAAATAAGGTGAGAACCATGAGCCTCCTAGTTTTTGCATTGTTGTCAATGTACCCAGAGGAGGACGGAAGCTATCGGTCCTCTGGCTACACCATGGTGCTACCTTACAGAGTGCTGTTCAGGCTACTGTAGACCTGCATTGTAAAACAGTGTTTTAATCAATTATTTGGTGACATGTGAATATATTTAGTATAGTTTATTTATCTAAAAAGGACAACTTTTTTAATGTTTCACTATAAAAAAATAAATGAAATTCACTGAGGAGGATGGTCCTCCCCTTCCTCCTCTGAGGAGCCTCCACTGGAATGTAGGCTATTTACATGAGAATAAAATGTGATGACATGTAACACAATGACAAAATTCTAATGCGATTAGCGATAGGACTTTTTTTATTTAAATGTTGACTGTTCCTCATATGTGGGGAGAATGTCTTATTTCGGTAAACCTACTGAATTTAAGTTGAAATAGTTGGCTGCTGACTAAAAGTGAAGTAATTATGTTGGAACCGACAAAAAGGTAGCAGTATGTCAAATATGATTAAGTGGAAATTAGATAATTAAGTTAGATCATTTGTCTGCCGATTTGGACAAACCTTGAACTGGACAACTTCCAACTCTCCCCTTCTCTCTCAGCTATATTTTAGTGGGGAGTCAGCATGCCTCTAAGGACCAGAGTTCAGATACGCTGCTGGGTGAGACTTGGCAAGAGAGTTGACCCCTGACCTGTGTATGAGTCAGACAGAGAGAGAGAGGTAGATGGACGTGCCTCTACCCTCATACCCAGAGTCTATCTCTGGAGTGACGTTTAGAGTTCAAAGTGTCACCCTCCTGGATGAAGTAGAAAAGTGGACGTGACACCTTCTCGGAACAAAGAGAAACCTGAGACTTCCTATGGGTCTTCAGGGTGGTCCGAGCCCATTCACCAGAGCCTCGTTAGTGAGGGCTCGTTAAGGCCCTAATTAGTCCAATATGGCTTCTCTGATTTGTACTCCCTGGGTGTAGGGCAGAGCCCCGGTTTCAATTGATGCAGCCTGTCAGACTTGAACTGTAGGACTCCATCAGCCTGCCTGTATAGCTTTGGGGATGTCTACTCTCTGCCTGTCACATTTTATCTTCAGGACACCCTCAGTCTGACTGTCATCTTCTGTTTTGGAACTCCCTCCACGCTCTCTGGTGGAGCATTTATACTCAGGACCGCTCGCTTCAATTTGCTTGTCAAATTCAGTTTTAATACATTCTTTACCTTGTTGAGTTTTCGGAATTACAAGCAAAAAGCCGAACCATACATGAACAAGTCACATATTGCCTGATGTTTAAGTTAGTTATTCAGCTCCAGGATCCCGCCCCCCTCTCAGGATCATTTAGCCTGATTATTTACCCTGAATGGTCATCCCTAGGTCACATCCCTCAGTCCCACTGGCTCTGTCATACAACCCAATGTTATTTCATTCTGTTTGGTTTCTCATCAGTGAACATTAAACCTAACCCGGGTGGCTGCGTATGGATCTATGTCCTATTAGAGAGGCTGCTCCGGGGTAATTGCGTTTGAGTCCTCAGAACGCTCATATTCCCTTCATTATTAATTATTATTATTTTAAATCATAGATTATTAGCTCTCCCCATCTGCGTCACTGAATGGCTGGGGTCCTCCTGGCTGGCTGGGAGAGAGAGTATTGAGCAGCGGTAGATAGATATGGATTGAGAGAGAGAGATTACTCAATTTAAGGCCCTTCCCTTCCATGTGACTGCCTCCACAACATTAACACAGGCAGCTTAGGCCTAGCTGGCTGCAAATTATTTACAAATTACTAATGTGATATTTAATTTAGACTGCGGGCACGACGGGGTCGGAATTAGGATTGCTAGTTTTTCTTTTGATTTTCACGATGTGGATATTTGGTGCTCAGTCTGAATACAGACTAATTGACTGGGTCAATTGCGATGCGAGGCAAACTGCATCTGCATGTAATACCGTGATCATTAAATCATTAGAAACCATTAAATATCCATTCATATCATTTATTTCACAAGAGGAGTAGTGAAAGAGTCAAGTTAATTGAAAGTAGTTCATGTAAATTGAAAATACTTCAGTGAGTGCCGCTGTGCATAGCTCAGTTCGTGAAGAAAGGATGGCTGCCTGTTTGTGTGTGTGGATGTTTGCATTTATTTTATTGTGTGATTATATGACGAGAATGATAGCCCCTTAATTACTGTCAACTCCACTGAGTGTGTGCATATGTGCATATATCTCTCCCTCTCTTTTTTAACCTGCTGAGCAACCCAGTCACCACCCCTTCCTTCACTCCCTCCCTCCTAGTGATGGGCTGAATGGACAACGTATGTTGGGCTGGGCACTAGCGCTGGGACGGTAAACTGAAAATGATTGAAACCGACCATACAGATCACTTATCACAGGCGTTTTGCAGATAGTGTTCATTATGATAACCTTAAGTAGCTTATAATAGCCTATACGTTTGAAATTAAATACATTTGCTCTTATGGGTGATCGTCAATGGGACAATTGATGGCTACAACCATCAAACTAGTAGTAGCTTCCAATTGGCTCGTTCATTCCCCCTGCTCTCCCCTGTAACTATTCCCCAGGTCTTTGCTGTAAATGAGAATGTGTTCTCAGTCAACTTACCTGGTAAAATAAGGGTTTAATAAACTTACCTGGTAAAATAAGGGTTTAATAAACTTACCTGGTAAAATAAGGGTTTAATACACTTACCTGGTAAAATAAGGGTTTAATAAACTTACCTGGTAAAATAAGGGTTTAATAAACTTACCTGGTAAAATAAGGGTTTAATAAACTTACCTGGTAAAATAAGGGTTTAATACACTTACCTGGTAAAATAAGGGTTTAATACACTTACCTGGTAAAATAAGGGTTTAATACACTTACCTGGTAAAATAAGGGTTTAATAAACTTACCTGGTAAAATAAGGGTTTAATACACTTACCTGGTAAAATAAGGGTTTAATACACTTACCTGGTAAAACAAGGGTTTAATAAACTTACCTGGTAAAATAAGGGTTTAATAAACTTACCTGGTAAAATAAGGGTTTAATACACTTACCTGGTAAAATAAGGGTTTAATACACTTACCTGGTAAAATAAGGGTTTAATACACTTACCTGGTAAAATAAGGGTTTAATACACTTACCTGGTAAAATAAGGGTTTAATACACTTACCTGGTAAAACAAGGGTTTAATAAACTTACCTGGTAAAATAAGGGTTTAATACACTTACCTGGTAAAATAAGGGTTTAATACACTTACCTGGTAAAATAAGGGTTTAATACACTTACCTGGTAAAATAAGGGTTTAATACACTTTCCTGGTAAAATAAGGGTTTAATACACTTACCTGGTAAAACAAGGGTTTAATAAACTTACCTGGTAAAACAAGGGTTTAATAAACTTACCTGGTAAAATAAGGGTTTAATAAATAAACAGTTCAAAGGGTGACAAAATAAATGTGGTACACATCATCATAAACATGTTGTTCTATTTATCTTTATCGTATCAATTCAGGCAATTTATTTCAATATGGATTTTTTTTCTTCTCATTTTGCCCAGCTCTACTGGGCACTGTATGCAGTAGCCTTGCTGGGCTTTGATAAACTAAAGCCTGGTTTGTCTGGGCTATTTTGGGCTGTTGAGACGTCTAGTTGGGCTGTTTGACTGAGCACTGACTTCACAAGGCTAGGCTGGCTGTGTTAGACTGTGTTATGCCGAGCTCTGCAATCGCATGGCTAGACTGTTAGGCTGGCTGTGCAGGCAGACTTTCCGGGGCTTGCATCCGGATGATCCGAAATTAATCCCATCAGTGTGTCCCGTCTCTTCAGATTGGATAAAGCTGCTGGTCGGCCTCAGCAGCCTGGCCTCAGAGCCATACAGAGTATACTTTACGTATGTCTGAGCACCTCTAACATGTATGATACCTAAAAGTCTAGTGACTTTAGACAGAAACGAAAGTAGGGAGATTGTTCAGGGAGGATGGGTTGGCGTAATCCACGACAGTCTAGGTATCCAAAGGTTGCATGTCTGAGTCTCGTCTGGGACAACTATAGCATTTTAGCTAACCCTTCCCCTAACGCTTATTCTAAATTTAACCCAATTCACCTAACCTGCTACGTAAATTCATCCAACGTTTGTTATTAGTTCACCTAACCGCCAAAGTCAATTTCCCCGTAATTCTCCTTTATTGTTACAGTGCAACTAGCAACCTGGTCTCAGATAAAGATGTGCAATACTATACGTCCTCCAAACTGTATGATAATTAACTTCATCCAATGTGTATACTATTGTACAAATGGGTAAGACGTATGATATAATACATAATCTAATTTGTATTATATTGTATGACCGCTATTCCATTTATAATCTACCCTCAAGTAACGTACTGTATCATATGAAATGGAAAGATACAGACTTACATATAGAATTATGTGAATTGCACTGAGACCACATTGGCCACAGAGCTGGAAGGATGGCCTGACACAGCAGGGCCTGGGGGAGGGAGGTAGTATGGTGAGGGATGGGGGTTATTGTGGGGGATGGGGCTATTGTGGGGGCTGGGTGGGAGGAGGGGAGGGGTGACATTTCATTACAGTTTTGGGTGACACTACCTGAGTCCTCCCTGTCTCTTTCCCTCCTTCATATATCTGTTTTCCCTTCTCTCACTGCCTCTCTCCCCCTATGTCCATCACTTCCATCACTCTCTCTCCCAGTCCTTATCTTCTCCTCTTCCTATCTCGCTCCCTCCCCTATTCTTTCTCCCCCTCTATAGTAGTAGGGCTTGTTGTGTCTCTCTGTCTCTCTCTGTGTCCATCCGCTGGGCAGTAATGTGGTTATCTGCTTCTCTTGGCCAGACTTAATCCTCTGCAGTTGGTTTATAACTGGTCCTCTGCTGGCTCAAGGTCTCTAAGGGTTTTAGCATGATTACCCATACACCACGATGCCCATTGTACTGACAAGTTCACTTACTGGATGCTTGGGTGTGTGTGCACAATAAAAGATGGAGGGGGAGGGAAAGACAGAGAACTGACAGAAAGATGGAAAGACAGGGGGCTTCTAGAAGCTCCCTCGCTTTATTTACTCCTCCTCCTCTTCCTACTCCTTCTTCCCCTGCTCATCATCCTCCTCCCCCTGCTCATCCTCCTCCTCTTCCCTCGCTCTCTCTTTCTGTCCAATCTTCAAAAGAGGTGGTTTTAATGACAGCATAGCGAATTCCACTGATTTATTAGGAAATTGACGATACTACTCAGTGAGGCTGAAATGTCTAGAAGAAGAGAAAAATAGGGAGGGAAGGAGGGAGCTAAGGAGCAGAAAAGGGCTGGTTTTACAAAGCTAAAAAGATCCCAGAGAACCTGGTCACAGTTTTCCAGCTAATGGCTTTGTGGGCTAGCCGCCACAGGCACAACACTCTCTCTCTCTTTCCTTCAGCCCCTCCACCCCCCAACTCTCTCTCTCGCTCTCTCTCTCTCTCTCTCTTAGAAATGTCCTTGTTTTTGAAAGAAAAACATTTTTTTTGTCCATTAAAATAACATCAAATTGATCAGAAATACAGTGTAGACATTGTTAATGTTGTAAATGACCATTGTAGCTGGAAACGACAGATTTTTTATGAAATATCTTCATAGGGGTACAGAGGCCCATTATCAGCAACCATCACTGTGTTCCAATGGCACGTTGTGTTAGCTAATCCAAGTTTATCATTTTAAAAGGATAATTGATCATTAGAAAACCCTTTTGAAATAATGTTAGTACAGTTGAAAACTGTTGTTCTGAATAAAGAAGCAACAAATCTGGCCTTTAGACTAGTTGAGTATCTGGAGCATCATCATTTGTGGGTTCGATTACAGGCTTAAAATGTCCAGAAACAAAGACATTTCTTCTGAAACTCGTCAGTCTATTCTTGTTCTGAGAAATGAAGGCTATTCCATGCAAGAAATTGTCAAGAAACTGAAGATCTCGTACAACGCTGTATACTACTCCCTTCACAGAACAGCGCAAACTGCCTCTAACCAGAATAGAAGAGTGGGAGGCCCTGGTGCACAACTGAGCAAGAGGACAGGTACATTAGAGTGTCTAGTTTGAGATACCTCACATGTTCCGCATTGACTGACCTTCATGTCAGAAAGAAAAACATTGATGGACTATCATTTTGCTTTGTTTATTTGAGCTGTTCTTGCCATAATATGTACTTGGTATTTTGCCAAATAGGGCTCTTCTGTATACCACCCCTACCTTGTCACAACACAACTGATTGGCTCAAACACGTTAAGAGGGAAAGAAATTGCACAAATTAACTTTTAACAGGGCACACCTGATAATTGAAATGCATCCCAGGTGACTACTTCATGAATCTGGTTGAGAGAATGCCAAGACTGTGAAAAGCTGTCATCAAGGCAAAGAGTGGCTACGTTGAAGAATCTCAAATCTAAAATCTATTATGATTTGTTTAACACTTTTTTGGTTACTGGATGATTCCATGTGTTATTTCGCAGTCTTGATGTCGTGGCGACACACAATCTGCTGGCTAGCCTGCTGCAACCTCCCTCCACCGACCAACCCATCCACCCATTACCTACCCCCCATCACACTCATGCTCCTTTATATAGGATGACCATCAACTCCAATAAGAGCAGGAAACCTGTATATCACATATGTTAGAGACTGTGTGTAGAGAATGTTGACGTTGCACAGATTGGCAGCAGTCTGATTGTGTTCTAATCACTAGGAGGAGGAGAAGACTGCCTCCAGCCTCCTCATGTAAACGTTACAGTCGTTAGAGTAAATATACACCATCTTAGAGACTGCTGTTTGCAAGCTAACAACTGTACTGCAAACAAACATGGATAAACATGCAGTTGCAGGTTCATTGATAATCACTTTTCAGAACAGCTTTCAACCGTGCATTTTATTTTTATGGAATTACACATTGGATAGTAATATAGTCAAGTGTCCTCACCTCTGCTGGGTTAAGTTCCTATTTTAAATTTCAATCTTCCTAAATGCTGAACTGAAACTGTTCCACTGTATGGGAGTCATTCATTTAAAGCATATTGCATTTACTCCTGCGCTCCAGTACTGTTGGAGCCTACCAGTGTTGGTGGTCTATGGCCCTGAGCAGAGCTCACACAAAGACTGTTACTGCCATCTACTGGTGACAAAGATAACTTCTTTATGTACGCCCCTCACCCATTGCCCATCACCACAAAGCAGATACAGCACTATAACTGAGTGTCGGTGAATGAGTTTTCTATTCACTCTCTCCGTTTGTTTGTGTGTGTGTGTGTGTGTGTGTGTGTGTGTGTGTGTGTGTGTGTGTGTGTGTGTGTGTGTGTGTGTGTGTGTGTGTGTGTGTGTGTGTGTGTGTGTGTGTGTGTGTGTGTGTGTGTGTGTGTGCGCACATGCGTGTGAGTGAAAAAACAAGCCCTCTCCGCCTT